>NC_048409.1:28600289-28615933 GCF_013103735.1 Etheostoma cragini
TGGCCTAGAAGAGCACCTTGGCAGTGCCCAGGAGGTGAACTGGCACCTCTCCAGCTACCAGTCCACCACCAGACTTTGGTCCGTACGGGGACTTGAACCAGCGACCCTCCGGTTCCTAGCCAACCTCCCTATGGACTGAGCTACTACCCCCCCTAGCTTAGCATTCTGGGTAATTACTGGACTTTTGTATTTTATTTTACTAATTTATTTGACAGGGACAGTGGAAATTAATCAACATTGCTGTTAATGCACCAGAATTAGCCAAAAGGCTATTTTTTTATCCCGTTGTCCCTGGACAGATCTTAACATTGTCTCCCTAAAAAAAATAAAAAAATAATAAGATTACAGTCACCAATAAAAATATAAAAAGTAGTAAAACAGATAAAACTCTTTAAATCCCGTTGATAAATACAGTGAACAAATGTAATACAGACATTAGGCTAAAAAATAAATAAATAAATAAATAAAAGATACTACACATTGACACAATAGAGAGACAAGTGGCATCACGGTTGGGTTGAGTGGAAATACATATTATAATTAATGCTGACATGTCTGATGTGTTATGAACCAGTTCTTAGATGTTTTGGCCGACCCTCGTGTTACTCTCTTTGTTCCTAATGGTCACAAACTGACTGTAATTCTCAAGATTCTCAAGATTTCTGTTGTCAGTGGCAGACTCCTCCAAACCAAGGCCTTCCTACTGTACAATGACTTCAGAGGGGGAAATGCAGCGTGTAATCAGCGTTACGTAACAGCTGTACAAATGTTCTGATACCAGTATCTGAAATACTTCCAGTACTGTCTAAAATGCTGGCATCGGTATCGGCATGTATGGAAGTCTATGCACTGATTTGACACCACGACATTAAAGACTGATGAATGGTTGCACGTCGGATCTGACAGAGCCGATGTGCGTGTGCTGGGGAGTGTGTGGTAGAGCGAGTGAGAGAGTGACGGGGATTTGCTCCGGAGCGAGTACTGGATTCACACATCGACATCTGGGATTCTGACTATTAGCTGACTGACCCCTGAGACCGGAGCAGGATTTAGCTCTAACAGTACCGACTCCGGCGCCATAGACGGAGAAACAAAAGCAAATTTTTCGTAGTCTATGGAGAAGGAGAACCAGGAAATGAGACGTGGGAAATGCAACGACACTTAAGCCACGGCCAAGTGGACCAATAACAGTTGGTGTGTAGTGTGTAGTGTGTAGGTCCGTATCTACACGTACCTGCGGCAGAGAGTCAACACAGAACCATAAATTGGGCCTCTGTGACGGGGCGCATGCCTATACCATTTAGTACAGAGACTTTAGGTTTATAGGATATGCTAGTATGTGTGTCACGTGTTTGTATGTTTGTTACATTTCATTATGTGTAAACTCACCAGATACTCTAGCCGTTCTCCATTTCCTCACAGTAATCCCGTAGCGTTCTTGTGCGCACATTTTAACATCCGAAACTACGGTGATATACACGTTAAGGCTAAATCCATTACTCCGTCATTCTGTTTAAAACCATATCATTTTTGACTCACATTCCCTAGTTACAATACACACATGACATTCAATTCTCTGTTAACCAGGTATCTGTTTATTTAATTTCAACAGGTATTACAGGTTAATCATCTAGCGTATCAGTCTCATCTTACCGGCGTCTTCTGGTGCTGTGCTTAAGGGAAGTTTGCCGTTTACCGGGGTTTTTAAAGACTGAAGGACTTCCGGGGTCAAGGTCAACACTATAACAGCCCCAACGACTGGAACAACTAAAGAACTAAATTAATTCTCTGTTGCAGCTGTTCGACTGGTGTCAAATCGGTACTCTGCATCATCTGTAAGTTCGTGTTCATGTTCGAATCAGAATTGGTATCAGGAAGGAATAAATGGTATTGGAACATCTCTATTCACAAGCTCTGATAAACCCACATTGTCCACACATGCGCTGTATACTGTATTCAGTTTATGGACACAAGATTTCTGGACAGTGTCGAGCTGTGTCGTGTTCCTCCAAGTCATGTTGATGTTGGGATCAGGGTGTTAGGACTGAAAACAAGGGATCTTTAATGTGAAAAAGTCTGACCGGGTAAGAGTTACAGCTAATACGCACTGATGTCAAGGACCGGGAAAGCAAGGCGTTGGACATTGGATCAGATTTTCATTCTCCTCCTGGGAGCTAACGGAAGGAAATCAGTGCAGGAAACAGGGTGTTTGGCAGCTCTGCTCACAATGTTCACACAATGACAGCGAATGGGAAAGTGGATTGATAAAATACCCCGACTTCTGTTGCTGGGATAAGAGACACAATCATGCACATGCATAAAGAACTACCTTTGTTTGTGTAGTAGTCCAGTATGCGCTGCGTTTCAGGGCTGCTGCTGGACTTGTAGACGACAACTCGGTTCACCCCCAGTAACTGCAGCATTTCCAGACTCTGGACCAGCTACAACACAACACATATATGTATTTATATACACACTGCAGGGACACATAGCCACTAAAGTACAAGTTAGTGTTAGTTTCTGAATTATTAAAAGCATACAGAAAAAACAGAACTGATTAACTGTAAGCATGAGACTAACTATCACTAAATAAAATGAAAATAACAGCCAAGTTTCTTTTAATCAGTCCTATTTTGTTCTTCTGCATTTCTCATGTCTGCCTGTCTGGGTCTGAATGCTTTAAGCCTTTATTTTCCTCTTTAAATAGAGTAAAACATGTCTGACTATAACTTATGTTAAAGGTGTGTTATGTGACGCTACCTGAAGCATGTTTGTGAAATCAAACATGGTGGAGAAGCAGACGGTGAAGTTGTAGGGAAAGGAGTCACTCTGCACCTTCTGGTTCCTCACCTCTAAAAACTGGGTCGAGGTGGGCGTATCTGAGCGTCCACAGAAAGAAAAACAACACTGACACAGTCTGACAATCGACTTCCTTTACTTTACTCTCAGAGTACAGTAGGTTAAAATAGGAGAAGCTTGAAAAACAAAAGAATAAAGTCATCAACAGAGAAGATACCAGATGTCTGTAGAAGTACACCAGAGGTGGGTAGTAACGAGTTACATTTACTGGAGTAGGTTTTTGAAAAAATGACTAAGTGGGTGAAGGCCAATAACACAATAGTTACAACCGACTGGTATGTTCAGAAAATGTCATCACTTTACTGTAATACAGCCTTCAAAACCAGGAAATTACAACACTTACATCATATTACGATATCCAAAAGTTTGAAAAACCGGATGTGCAGAACCCTGCAGTACCTTCAGAGAGACCTGCAGCAGAGCGCACGGCGATATGGGATGGGGTCTCACAGTCTGGGGGGACAGGACACATGATGTCCGCCGTCCCGTACGCAAAGCCAAAGTGGTCCCTATGGACGTAGCTGACACCTGAGGAATTGTGCCGTTTATCCTGACAACGGAAGACACAGCGATAGGCAACCGTCTCGCTCCTCAGCACCACGGCAATGACACGAACCTGACGTCACAAGACAAGAACCGGGTCGTTTTTGCATCATGAGGAGCATGTTAACTTAAAAACTACAACTTCATCCTGGCATTTTGAATTCCACAGCTTAATTTCATCCCCTTATACATTCAACTTTGAAATCTTATATCTTATTTTTCACTTTCTGCGTGCATTTGTCTTGCAATGCTTGAGTGTTAATGTTTCTGATATCTCATCACTCTGACACCCTTTATGTATTATTATACATGTTGAATCTGGGGTATGATGCATTCACTGACCTCCTTTTTCTCTGTGCGGTGCTCCTGATAAGCTGCCACTAGCACCGTCTTTGTCCCGGGAACCGCCACCAGAGACAAGCTTTGTCCCTGAGGAGCTGCATGGGGAAACATGTTAAACTGAGCTGAACCGTCTATACACAAATACACAGAAAGATGAAGAAATGTGGATGATCTCACAATGAGAAGATACTTTTTACCAAAACCTGCTGTACTCTGGGGGTTGCGCCTTTATTCCTGTGACTTTATTTCCCAAACCCTCATCAATCATACCCTTTTTTTTATTATATATCTTTTGAGTTGCTTTATTGTATTGCAAGAACAGATTTATTCAGAAAAAAAACTGTTTGGCTGTCAGTTCATTTTTGCACGTTATACATAACATATAAATCGTACGTATAAATCGTATAGAAGAGAAGTTTATTTGTATAAGTTTACAAAAAAGATTCTGATGAGAGTAAATGGGACGAAAAGTGATGTAAGAGGCAATAAATATTTAGCGTGACGTGATCATACTCAGATTGCAGTGAGAATATGATTCGGATACTGCTCCATGGGGCAAGTTTTAAACAAGCAGGAAAGAAGATGCCTCTGCACTCAATTGGATAGACCTACAACCAATCAGAGCAACGGATGTTGAGCAACTCGTAGTTGTCAACAGAACTCAACTGCTAGCTACCGGTGATGTTAGCTACTAGCCAACAAAACGCTAACAACGTTACATCCACGCTACAGGCTTTACAGCATCCATACATCCCTCGGAGGTATCATGTATCAGGAATAAGTATGAAGGTTGTGTAATACAGAGAAAGAACGACTCAAAGGGTAACAATTTAAAGAAAAAGTGTGAATGTGATAGTGTCGAAAATAGACACGAAAGGCAGCGCTAGATCGGCTTAATTAGTGTGAAGAAGAGTCCGAGGAGACAAAAGCTAACGTCTCTAAAAATAGAGTTGAGACGAAAGTAGACGAAAGTTTGACGAAAGTAGCACTAACATTGACTGATTAGTGGGAAGTAGTCTCAAGTGGGTTAGGGTTAGGGGGTTAGGGGGTTAGGGGGGTAAGGGTTAGGGTTAGGGGTTAGGGGGTTAGGGTTAGGGTTTTATCTGTCTTAATGTTTTACTTTTAACTGTTTATACTTGTGTTTTATCTGTTTAACTGATTTTATGTAAAGTACTTTGAGTTGCCCAGTTGCTGAAATGTGCTCTACAGATAAAGCTTCCTTGCCTAAGATAATACCATGAACCCATTAATAAATCACATGGTGAATTACAACCATTAGCTATTTCCATAATTACAAGCTACATCCCTGACAATTTGATTGGTCCTAAAAGCTCTGGTTTGAGCTGGTTGCTCCACAATGGATCAAGACTAGACCAAACCTCCAGGCCTCTAATGTTGTGGGCGAGGCTTTACTCCAGGCTAGTAAATATTACTCACCGCATCAGAAATGGAAACAGTGAAAGGCAGTGATTATGAAAGAGACGTTCAGGAAAAAGAAATGTGAATCTAGATATAGGGCTGTACTCTCCCAGTCGACTAGTCGATTTATTGGTCAATTTTTTTGATGTTATTTCATCAGGAGGAAGCATAGACCGTAACTTTCTAATGGGTGGAAAACACTAATTGCCAATGGGGGTGTTTTCAGAGCATCCCTGCTGTTTCACAGGTAACAGTCTGTCTTCAGAACACCCCCCTGTTTTCTCTTTTGTTGGATTAGCCCGACCCACTGGGGGCAGATTGAAGAAAGAACTAGAAAGCCTTGTTTTAGTGGTTTGATGAATATTTATTTAATTGTGAGTGTTTAGTTTCCAGTCAGTCCTCCTCGACCATGTCGAAGACATCGCCAGTGTGGCAGCATTTTACACAACGGATAACGGAAAAAAGTTGAATGCAAAGTTTGCAAGAAACAGTTTGCATATCGCAGCTGGACTACAAACATGGCGTATCAGCTAAAAACCGTAAGCTAACCTGTCTGCGTTAGGTTGCCCTGTCTGTTTGGAGTAGGCTATATGAACATATCAGAACTGGCATATTTAATAGTCTAATAATCGTTTTATAACTACCAGCGCACCCACCCGCAACAACGGTAGCGTTCCCCAGACACACCAAGACCCCCCCAAACCCCCCCAAACCCCCCCGGACCCCCCCAGACCCCCCCAGACCCCGCTGGATGTTAAGCCTCTCTACCATCCAAACACAAAAATAATATCACAGAAGGAATTTTTGACTTTATTGCTCAAGATATGAGGCCCATTAGTGTTGTGGAGGGCTGAGGTTTGAGAACTTGTTAATATACAGCGCCAGCACGAGTAAGAGTAAAGCTTTAAACTAATAGTCTCTTCGTGTCTCCGTGTCTCCGTGTCTCCGAACGAGGACACAGAGCGCTGATGCAGCGCTGTGAGAGCCGACAGACAAGTGGCATTTTAATTAGGTCAAAAACGATTTAATATACCGCAAACAGCCTACAAGGACAAGTACCGCGGGACAGTACAGCTATTTAATCTTGCTTTTTTTTTTTCGAAGGTTAGTTTACCTACCTGTCGGCTGCATTGGGGTCTCACTGGTTGCCTGGTAGTACTGGGTCCAGGACTGGATGCTCCTGAAAGGCCTGCGGAGCCACAGACCATTTTAAAGAGGTCGTATAAAATTATCTGCATCGTTTTTTCTTGGCACAAAGTTTTGAAAGGAAGTTAAAAAAATTCCAGAGGTGAAAGAGAAATAGCCTAATGATAGGAAGCCTATTGTTCTGCTTCCGTAGTTCAGTAATTTGTTTTCTCCATTTATGGAAACAACAGAGATTTTCCTGCAGGAAAAGGCAGAAAAAAGACCTTCAGCCGCCGCAGTAATGCACTTAAAAAACAAACAATAAACACAGTGTACTCATGCAGGAGTAGTAACAGCTAACATTCCTTGTCAGAAAGTCAATCAAACAACTAAAAAGAGACACAAAAGAACCAAAAATACACACAAACTGACCAGAAATTATCTGTTTTCACCTGGTACTAAAATCTTATCTGAGTAAACCGATCACATGTAGACAGCTCTTAGTACGCAGCAGCAGAATGGGTCTCCAAATGCGGCTTGAGTCACGATCAGATATCACTTCCTTGCTTTGTATGCAATCTATAAATAATATACATCTATATACAAAAACACATTATTTCTGTTTGCACATTGTGTTTGATTGTGGGAAAAATCCCGGAGGAGAAACAAAGCTGCTGCAACTTCTTCCATTTGGCACATTCTTATTAGAATAAGCTCAAAATCAGAAAATAAAACCCATGAAGGCGGCTCTTCAAGTAACTTAACAAGACATGCAGGTCTCATCCCTGTAGAGCAGGGGTTCCCAAACTTTTTCAGCTCAAGACCCAAAAGAGAAATTTGGTGTCTCCCCGGGACCCGAATTTACGGAACAAAACCATGAATTTAAATTAACATGAAGTACATTTATTCCACTATAAAAGTAAACAAAAACCGTAAAAGTCTCTATTCTCCTTCCTGTGTCTCTGTCCCCTCCCATCATCCCTCAGTACCGACAGCAACATTATTTAAATAATGCTGACTTGAATTTAATGAGATGTGTGTGTCTGGTTGAAGATATCAACCAGCTGATCTGGTCTAGGTTCGGTTTTTGACAGTGCCGTTCTGAGGTCATGCTGAGCATTTAGTCTGTTCTCTGCCAATTGGCGACCCAATAATACGGGTCTGCGACCCAATTTGGGTCTCGACCCTAAGTTTGGGAAACACTGCTGTAGAGCATCGAGTGGAGAAGATCCCTCCGACAAAACACTAAAATGGGTGCATGTGATGGATTTTGCTCTCCTGCTGTTGCATCAGTAATCAGCCCAGGTGAGCAGCGTAACCCTGGACATATACTTCCATTTAATCATTTGAAAGTTATTAAACAGGTCAAAAGATATGATTAAAAAAAGATTCTAGTAAATATAAATTCAATTTTTTGTGATTTGTATTTTTATATTCTGAACAAAAACATAAACATAACATTCACAAACAGTTATAAACAACACTATGAGGCGTAGGAACGCGTCCCGGGGCCACAAAATCACAGAGAGGAGAAACAGGAGGTAGACAAGTCAATACACACACACACACACACACACACACACACACACACACACACACACAGACACACAAACACAGACAGACAAAAGACAGGGGACCAATCACAAACACAAACAAAAGAAAAGGCCACCGCGTTGCCTTCAAGGACTCAGCAATGCTGTGCCAAGTGTCAAAAGTCTTCCCCGGGGCTCCGCCCACACGAGCTGTGGAGAGTTCCCTGTACGTCACATCCAAAAAGAAAGGATCCATGAACAAACAAAGGTCATGAGGTGCCTCCCAACGGGTTGCAATGATCCTCTTAGCAGCTCTCCAGCAAAAAATGTTTTTTTAGCTTTAGAGAGCTGGAAGGCTGACAAGTCATTCTTAGTCAAAACATTGATTAATCATGGTGGAAGCTTTGGATGCAATGTTGTTCCTGTACTGAACAACAGGAAAACACTCCCACAACATATGAAGACATGCAGCTTGAGCATAACTTGGGCAGAAAGTGCATAAAGGACTGTTACTTTATTTTCATGTGATGCATTTTCACAGGAGTGAGATATGTCCTCTGTATGAAATTGTAGTGAATCTGCTGATGATCTGGATTGCAAGATACTTCTGGAATGCTAGACCATACATGGGGGCAATTGCGTGTCCAGATCCTCTCAATAGGAAGGATATTCCCTAGATATCACTAAGAACTGATAAAGCCTGGATACCATGCCACAGAGTTTAGGCTGCACATTACACAACTTGCGAATAGGATGGATGGGCGAAGGCCTCTGCCGGGGGACAACGTACGCCTGGAGTGGCGACCTTAACTGCAGGTGAAAGAAAAATGAGGCCGACTGAAAGCATTAATGTAAGTCAGAGAAAGGTAACAAGCCAACCTCACCAATAATGTCTTTTAGACAATGAACGCCCCTTTGTTCACACTGAGGAGCTGTTATCAGCCTCCGACCAATCAGGAGTGCTGTATTGTTGAATGAAGGGGACAAAGTGTGCCAGTTACAAGCTACATGGCAGTTTGTTTCAACACATTTCCAAGCCTTGATAAGATTAGAGATACTGGGGCCAAAGCGTAGCTGTCGCTGATTTGTTCAAAATATTGGCAAAGAAAACGCCGAACGCGCAGGTCTGAGACCAGGGGGCCGCAGGTCTGAGACCAGGGGGCCGCAGGTCTGAGACCAGGGGGCCGCAGGTCTGAGACGCAGGCGGTGCAGGTCTGAGACGCAGGCGGCGCAGGTCTGAGACCAGGGGGCCGCAGGTCTGAGACGCAGGCGGCGCAGGTCTGAGACCAGGGGGCCGCAGGTCTGAGACGCAGGCGGCGCAGGTCTGAGACCAGGGGGCCGCAGGTCTGAGACGCAGGCGGTGCAGGTCTGAGACCAGGGGGCCGCAGGTCTGAGACGCAGGCGGAGCAGGTCTGAGACGCAGGCGGTGCAGCTCTGAGACCAGGGGGCCGCAGGTCTGAGACTAGGGGGCCGCAGGTCTGAGACGCAGGCGGCGCGGTTGCTTTTCACCGACTGCAAGAGCCAGGCGGACCCAGGCGGACCCAGAGCATGCTGAAACGCCGGGAAACGCCGGCTCTAACAGCTGATTGGTTTACAACATGATGACGTTTTACATAAACTATTTATGGTTTTTGAATCGGAGGGATTTTAATTGCTATTTGTCTGATTTAAAGACTTATTCTGTACAGAACACGCGTTGTGAGGCTGATAGTTATGTTTAGAAGTCAGAGAGACTAAATCTGATCAGATCACGGATCATCTCCGGTCCGTTTTTAATTAAAATTAGCAACAGATCGCATGTAGAACACTTTGCCAGTTACTCTGTCATAATTAAAACAACTGGAGACTGTGTACCAGCTGATATGTGGGTCTGATTATAATTTATTAAATCTGAATCGCAACCCAGGGTTTTTGTCACTTCCTGTCCAGCCTGAAGGCGCTGGCATCGGCTGGAAACTGTCCGACTTCACCGCAGCTTTCTGTCACCTCTTCTGTAAAGTGGAGATTTTAAGTCGCGGCTGCTTGCCTTTTTCAGATAAATTTGGATACCGCTGATTGTAATTTACGCCTATAGCCAGCAGGAGGGGAGAGAGGCAGCATAGAGCTAAAACATTCATTTTAACCATGGAGATACAAGCCTGAATCGGCATCGGAAGAACTTGTATTTTATTGCTATTATTATTATTTAATGCTTATTGTTTGGGTGCATATTGTATCCTAGTATTTCCTTTATATTTATATTCTGTGCTGTGTGTCGGATTTTGCGGCTGCAACACTGTAATTTCCCACTTTAGTGGGATCAATAAATATCCATTTATCTAAATGAATAACATCAGCATGCTAGCCTACAAAAACTTGTACAGAGTATATTTAAAACCATGGGAATGCACTGACTCGTGCAAATGCACAAAGAGAAGCCCGATGCAGGGAAACATTGCTGACACCTTCATTAATATGAGTTATGGCCAGTGGTGGAAGAAGTATAGTCAGCTTATTAACCTAAGTAGAAGTACTCATGCCACACTGTAAAATTACTCTGTTACAATTAAGTGCTGCATTCAAGATGTTGCTGAAGTAAAAGTACAGGAACATGTACTTTACGCGGTGACCGAATGATTATATAAGGTATTTCACAGTGTTCCTTAAGGTCTCCATGTAGGGTATCTAACATGGGTTGGGCTGAAAATGACCCGGTTGCGGTTCTTTTCGCTCTATATGCATCCCTGTGTAATGTCTCTATTTGGAAAGACATCTTTTATTCCAAATATGGTATGATCATGAATATTTAGATGATCTGCGCGCTGATTGGTTGAAGAAACACATACACATACATTAGCGTCGAGACAGCGGAGGCCTGTACTACAAAAGCAAGGTTTGGCATTATTGTTAGCTATACTGTACATATAATTGCTATGCATTGTGTACGGTAGCTTTTACAATGTTATCGATTTCTTTGCAGAACCACACACACACACACACACACACACACACACACACACACACACACACACACACACCAAAGCTTCCCCCGACCATGTTTTTACTTTTGCTTTACTTAATAAACCACCAAAGACAGAAGTTGTCTCCGTCTGTGTTTTTACCAGACGCACCAGGGGGGAAGTTGGGACCAGAATCAGCTACAGTGATGTTTAAAATACAGTCCTATTCTAAAACTTGCTGCACATTTAAGCCACACTGTTGTAGTGACAGACTCCATCCCAACCGTTATCATGGGGACCAAAAGTAGTTCCAGTGTGGACTCCGTCCTTCATATCCTCCAAGGACTCAGTGTCCACACAAGACTGAGCTGTCTGGGTGACTGTTAAAACACATTGAAAGTGTTTGAACCTTTTACCTTTCTGCTTAGTTTGGCCATTTAACTCTTGTATTGTCTTCACTTCCTCGTTTCCCTCGGGTCAAACTGACCCGGGAGTTATTTGGGGTTTTCAAAACAATTCTGAAATAAAGTTTTACTTCCTAATCTATTAACAAATATTGTCTTTGTCTCAATTTCTAACAGCTGAGATAACATATATGTTCAGGGAATGCAATCAGTCTCTACTAGCACACAATTAAACATGGAAGTGGGGTTTGTTTTATTTCACGAGGTTATAATTCATGTTGAAAATCCACTATGGAAACAACATAAGGTTGTGAATTGAGTCAGTAATACATGTTTATCACAGAAAATAAGGTAAGGCCCTTGATTTTCAGGTAGAAAAATGTACTTGTTCCATTTTTCTTGTTCATTTTTCTTGTTCATTTTTCTTGTTCATTTTTCTTGTACTTGTACTTTGAAAAATTTGAAATGGGTCAATTTGACCTGAACACCACACAAGGGTTAAGCTGCAAACTCAAGAAGAAGGATAGTGTCAATGGCTAACAAAAGAGTGGGAAAACCCCAAAAACATCTGACCCACATATACACTGAAAGAATGAGGAAGAAAGCTAGGAAAATCACTGCAGATAGTCCACACAGACACACAACCTGAGCTGCTATTTTAATGAATTTGAGCATTTGTATTCTTTTCATGCTGATTTTAAACTTTACTCACTATGTCTCAGATGTTATTTGTGTGTTTATCTGTCTTGTAGGCCTGGTGAGCCAAAGGAAAATATTAAAGATTTATTCAGCTCTATCCGTGTTAGGGCCACGTATAATGCCGCACTTTGAGTAAACTCATTTGAGTCATCATAATATTTTTAATTTTAATTTTTTTATTTTTTATTTAACCTTTATTTAACCAGGAAGTCCCTTGTTATGGAAATCTCTTTTGCAAGGGAGACCCGGCCGAGATACCACACCAGTTTAATATAAACAGCAATGCAGCATGGTCAAAATCACGCATAGAGGAAAGGAACAGATCCCATGTGGCAGCTGTATTTTTGAGTTAAATGGCATTTTTGACATGGCCTTAAATTCATTTAATGGGACCAGATCTTTTAGATGGAGCAAGTTTTGCGAGTTTTTCCAAGACCATGGAGCGAAGTAAGAGAAGGCTTCAGTAAAAGAAGAAGAATCAAGCTTTTGCCCACCTGTTGATCAACAGCAGCAGGATGACACAGTTGATGGAGATGAACATGCTGATGTACACCAGCCGTCTGAACCGCCTCAGTTGAGTCGGGATCCGTTTGTGGTCCATCCCAAATGTCCTCGGCTACGCCGGTTTGGGCTCCGTGATTCCTGGACAAGCAGAAGTGACAGTGAATTAACGTAGCGTGAACGGTGGCTGACCCTCCCGGTCAGTGCAGTTAAAAGAGAGAAAGTGTGGATGAATATTCCTTATATTGCACGTAGGGCTGGGTATCGTTAAAAAAAAATGGCAATACCGGTACTGACACCAATATTGTGATTTCAACACCAATTTGTAAACGTTACTTTGTCCGATTCCAGTTTCATTAAATCCATTTTAACAAAAAGAAATTACAATACAGCACAAATCTTTGTACTGTATATTTTTTTATGTCCAACTTTGTATGTAACACGTAGACACTAATGCAACCTGCACAATTGGTTTATTTACATCTAGCATACGTTTTAAAATTTTAGCATATTAGTTACATGTACATATTCAAAAATGTGTTCTTTTTACTTTATTCATATTATTATTTCATGTATATTGTATGTATTTATATTTTTCCTAGTATTTAATTTATATTCTGTGCTTTGTGACTGATTTTGCTGCTGTAACACCGGAATTTCTCATTTTTCTTGGGATCAATAAACATCTATCTATCTATCTATCTATCTATCTATCTATACATCTATACATCTGTCTATATCTATCTAGACAGCCAATCAAAAAACATGATTAGATCTTGGTGAGAACACATTTTTCGCACTTAGTACGATGCCTAAACAGCATCAAATGGAGTACCCAGCCCTGGTTACACATACTGACAACCAGAAGAGCTGTAGCAACATTAACCCTCATGTTGTCCTCGGGTCAAATTGACCCATTTTCCTATATCAATGTTCTTTTTCTTTTTGATTCCCCAAAATAACATGATTCCCTCCCACGTGTGGCGTTTCATTTCCCTGTTGTTACGTCGAAAAAAACTATGTCAAAAAAGTTACAAAACATTAACAAAAGGCACAAAGACATTGGGTGTAAAAAACGATAAAAATGTGGAAAAAAACAACCAAAACGTGATATCTTTTATTTTGAAAAGCAACGAAACATTGTCCTGGGGTCAAATTTGACCTATTTCCAAGTTAGTTTTTTTTTTAATATCAGAAATATGGGAGGTCGAAAATGTCAAACAATGCGACAAAACATTGGGGAAAAAGCGTAAAAAATATTAGAAAAAATAAAACAAACATAAAAAAAAACACTGGAAGTAAGTGTCAAAAACTTTGAAAAAACTGGCTAAAATGTCAAAAAAGACGATAAAAATGTTGAAAAAACAACCAAAACGTGATATCTTTTATTTTGAAAGGCAACAAAAAATTAAGAATATAAATTTTTTCTTTCCGACAGTATTGTTTTCTGTGGGTTTTATTGTAGAAATGTTTCATGACAAAATTTGCGTATATGCTTGTGGCAACAGAGCCGTGTCAGAGAAACGGGTTAGGAGGTGTTAAGTAATAAGGAAGTGGTTATAAAATGACTCCAAGTGTCCTCATGCACAGAAAGATAAACTAGGGTATAGTTTAGGCTTCTGTGTCCTGTTGGTGTTTTGTTTGAAGGTTGCAAAAACGAAGAAGAAGTTGTACCACACAGAAAGCCCTGAACTTGGCATGTGTGACTATGAAAACACAAGTTTCTGTCTATAAACTGGAGTCAAAGGTTTTTACAGAAGGGATTTTGAACATCTCTTGTTATGACTCCATTAATCAGAAAAAAAACTGCCAACAGCCATACAAGAATCCATTTTTGCCCCGTTTTTAGATATAAAATGTTGTATAAATCAGACTGAATGATGAAAACACGCCTTTGTACAAACCTTAATACTATACTGTACGCAGGAATACAACTGTAGAGTTTGGTGTATGTAAGTACTGCTGGAGTGGAGAGTTCTGGCTCAGCCTATGAGGTAAAAAAAACATATTGAAAAATCGGCCTTTAAAGATTTGTGTTGTGAAAATTCATACTTTTTTTTTTTTAGTGGAAACAGCTATTAACAGACACAATATTGTATCAAATCATTAGCAACAACAACAATACAAACCACTTAAACCACAATAAAAACTAAAAACACAACATTTACGGCCTTCAACTGAACAGAACAGCTGTTTAAAACCGTGTAAACACACGAACGGTCATGTGTGGAACTGCAACCCAGGCCTAGTTTCCATCTACAGCCTAAATGGCACTTTTATTTAATGGAAATCAACGGAGGGGACTAAGGAAGAAATAACAACAAATAACAAAAAATAACAAAAAATAACAAACAAAAAAGCATTTACTGAGGACAAACACTTTTGCGAGATCTTGACTGTTGCTTGCTCTGGAGGAGGCTACTAGAACTGTTGGGTCCTTGTAAATTCTGGAGTGTGGTCTATCTGTAAAGTGTCTTGAGATAACTCTTGTTATGAATTGATACTATAAATAAAATAGCTACTAAGGCTAACCTAGCTAGCGTGGTACTCCCTAGCTAGGTTGGCCTTATTATTTGTTGGATTTGCAAGATCTTGCAAAATAGACTGAAAAAAAAATCTCAAAAAACAAAGTCAAGATCTTGCAGTTTTTTAAATCATTATTATTTTTTTCCTCACTTCCCCCCCTCCATGTCACCTCCAGGGCTCCTTAGAAATCCACTTGAACTGTCTCTGTCGCTTTTGTGTTTGTTTTGTAATTTTGATTTTATTTTTCTTAAATGGAACTATTTTGTTCTGCTATCTTGGCCAGGCCCCTCTTGAAAAGGATATTTTATACCTCCATGAGACCAACCTGGTTAAATAACAGTTTAAAACCTTCCATGCCTGCTTGATATCCAGGAAGTTAAGCCTCTCCTCTCTAGGCGGAGCTCCCATGGCGCCATTTTAATGCTACAAAGCCATCAGCTGCAGTTAGCATCCCATTGACTCCCATTCATTTTGGCGCCACTTTGACAGTGAATAACTTCACATCTGAAGAGTTTCAAGACTTTTTTTTTTTAAAGAAACATGACAATGTATTAAAGGCGCCGTTACTTTGTACCTCAGGTTAAGGTTCCACAGCTGTTAACTAGCATTTTAGTTAGCAGTAGTTAGCCTGTGCCTATGTTAATGTTAACTAGCATGTTAGTTAGCAGTAATTAGCTTGTGCCCATGTTAATGTTAACTAGCATGTTAGTTAGCAGTAATTAGCCTGTGCCTATGTTAATGTTAACTAGCATGTT
>NC_048409.1:28616033-28622106 GCF_013103735.1 Etheostoma cragini
GTGCATCAGGGCTGAGAGACGAGCATGTGACAGACGAGATCTGTACTTGGTTTTTAGTATGTTGAGATGTGAGAATCCCCTCTCAAAAGCTGCACTGCTTGAAGGCAGTGTAAGAGACAGCTTAACCACCTTGTTGATGTTGGAGTAGGCATCTGGGTTACTTGTATTTACTGTTTGGACCAAGTCATACACAGAAGAGGCTCCCAGGCGTCTTCCTGCCTGCTTTAAGCGCATCCGTTCTTTCACAGTGGTGTCTTTGTCAAGTTGCAAGGTGGCCTCATATTTCTTGAGAATGTTGCAAACTGTTGTGTTTCAAAAACTGTGGAGTTCTTGCATTTCATGAGGCCATGTTGAAGGATCAAATACTAAGAAATGATCACATGACTTAAGGGAGTCATATCTGCTTTCAAACTCTTCAATTAATCCCCTGAGTAAGTTTGACTTGTCTATGTCAGCATCAGCATTAGAAACAGTGCGTGCCCCTGTGGCCCTCACCATCAAGATGAAGTGTGACCTGTCTAATGGCCACCATGAGCTCATCCTTACATTCTCCAATGGTCAGTTTTATCTTCTGAAACCTGATGGATGTGGTCTTCAAAATGTTGCCAATGTCAAGCATGTCTGACAAAAAGCACTGAAAACGCTCTGCGCAGATATGCTGCAAGTCCCTGTTATCACTCGTAGCCAGTTGCGTTTTAACGGCTGGC
Organism: Etheostoma cragini; assembly: GCF_013103735.1. Taxonomy (NCBI): domain Eukaryota; kingdom Metazoa; phylum Chordata; class Actinopteri; order Perciformes; family Percidae; genus Etheostoma; species Etheostoma cragini. Next base: position 28,616,741 of record NC_048409.1, read on the forward strand.
GATAGTGTTGATATTTTTAACAGTTTTTCATGCCTCCATGCAGACCATCTGATATTATGAAACTTACCCAGTTTCACAAGGGAGATCCCTTTTTCTTTACATTGCTTCTTCAGTGCAGCAGCTTTTTTTGCTCCACCTTTTTGTAAATAAAACTGCAGCAGCTTGACCACAGAGCGATTAAATGTCTCACAGTAAGCTGATTTTACGCAATTCTCCAATGTGTGTGCGGTGCACAGAATCTGCACAAGGGAGTCTCCAACCGCAGCAAGTTGCCGGAGTTTTGGCACAACGGCGTCGTAGATTCCGACGTTGACAGCAGCCCCGTCTGTACACACAGCGACCAACTTTGTTGTCCAGTCATCCAAGCCTGTGTCCTGGAAAAGTGACACAAGTCCGTCTGTTATGGCCTGCGCGGTTCGGTCAGCACCCCATTCAATCAATCCAATAAAGTCCGAGGTAAACTCTCCTTTGCTGGACACAGACACGATGTAAACAATTTCTTGCTCAGTTTTTGTGATGTCCTCAGATCCATCAAAAAGTAGCCCCCAAAATTAAGCAGTCTGCAACCTGGCTCGGGACTCCCCGCTGATGGTGTGAGCGATGCTCTGCGTGATCCGTGCGCCTGCTTCACGTGAATGATATGCACCTCCGACATTTACCCCTAGCCGCTTCAGTAAAGGAATATCCTCAGAATAGGAAGACATGGGACGTGCGTGTTTAGCTTCATGGGAGGCAACAAGAAAAATATTAAACAGAGCTTGCCGCTGTTCTTCATTCAGCTCGTCCCGCCATCTGGCAAGTGGGCGACTGGACATTTCGTCTCGGCTAGCTTGTTTATTAGCAACGGCTTGCGCCACATTCGTGTGCTCCTTGCTCTTTTCATGTTTGTCAAATAAAGGATGGTTGAAGTTCTTTGAGGTTGAAGTTCTGTTTGGTCCGCTAGATGTGGATTTGAGCGGCAAATCTCGCACCACATTTCAGTGCGCTCATCGTTAGCTTCCAGCCACTGCACATCTTGGAGCCACTTTTCTGAAAAAAATCTTTTCTTCGGCTCTGGCTCCAGTTAGCATTTCTTTGTAGGTGGTGGGACGCCAAAGAAGCTGCTTAATGTCTGCTGCTTTTTGGACATCTCTGACCTTAGTTTGCAACCAACATGTAATGTGTACGGTTAGATGAGAAGATCTGTCAAGTACGCAAAGGCGCGTAATAACACAAGTGGCATTACGCATTCCTGATTTTTGTCGCGCATGCGTACTTGCGTACCAGTTATGTGCACCCCTGCATATAACATGCAACATCTTATGAAGAGTTAACATCCCTTCTAATGATTGGTTTGACTCATATTCCCTGGATTGGACACACACAAAAAATGACATTTTGGAAAATAAACACAGCCGGATGTGTCTGTTTTTGCAGGTTAACCCAAGGCTATAATAAAAATAATTACATTTCCTCTTGTTGTTTTTTTCAATCATGTTGGATATATTTGATTAATACAGCACACACGTGTTATAAGAAACGAAAGTATCTAAATTATCTACATAGGCAACCATTAAAATCATTAAGAGATATTTAACAGTGAGGATAAATGTCCCTGTTACGGATGGCAGCATGTGTGTGCTACCAGAACATATTCTTACAATAGTCAACTTTAATTAAATTCACGCTCTAATGAGCAGTCCACTTACTTTCTCACGCAGGTGTTATAACCGTCTTCAAGTTTCTATTTCCGCTGGCGAAGGAACAAATATACCCCCAAAAAATCAGATTTGGGACACCCAGAGCCGCGTGTTCTCCGGCACGTTAGTCTTTAATAAAGACCAAACTTTGAGGGATTTAATAAGCTGAACTCGTACTTGTTGTGGTGCCGTTGGTCCCGCGCTGCGCGTGCCGTGCAGCGCTGCAGCCCTGATGCAGTCAGCAGGATGCAGGCGAGGAAGCGGTGATAGTCGCGAGCAGGAAGTTCATTATGATCTTGTTACAGTAACAGAGAGAGACTTTAAAAGTAAGGCTGCCACTCTTTTATTGACCTTCGTGTTGTCTTCCCGTCGACATTTAGTTTAGTTTTTTTTAATTGTCGCTTTTCCCGATGTCTCTGTAACTTTATTTCCAATTTATTTTGTAATTGTTTTTTAAATCTATTTTCTTTTGGCGTTTTTCTTGTTCTTTTCGACATTATTTTATCATTATTATTATTATTTTCCCTCTCTATGGGCTAAACAATGAAGCACACATACGTCGCGATGCATTGGCGATGTCATCACTATGTAGGCCTAGTTATTGGTCGTTTTTTTATTTATTTTTTGTTTTTTTTAGTCAAGATGTATTGAGGAATGTGGACATACAGTGGGAATCAACATCTTGTGTACAGTCTAAAAGAGCCAGGGGGTTACTGAAGGAAAAAACTAAAACAAGCAACACCTCATACACATGTTCTGTAAAGCTTAGAGCTCTTATGATCTAACAGATCTTTTGTTTGTAGCCTACAAGTAGAAATAGAAGCCATGTCCTGTTTAATATTGGCAGCCAGCTCCAAAGAGCTTGGCTGTAAATAAAAGTTGGTTAAAATAATTATTAAATGTATCGTGTAAAACTCTGAATAAAGCTTTCTATCATATTGAGTGAATCCATTGAATACATTTCCCCAAATCTAATGTAAATTGAGGGTAAATATGAACAGCAATAAAACGTGATAATCTGCTCCATAGTTTCTCTGTATGTTGGCAAGACTACAATAAAAGTACCAGTGTTTCATTTAGTTCTCCACAAAACGTACAGCTGAGTTTATTGGTTGTTTGCTCACTGGCAAGGCGTCCCCGTCCCCGTTACACTTGGATAAGGTCTCAATTCTCACCCGCCAGTGCATCCATGGAAATGCCCCCCCACCACCACCACGGGAATCTATTACAGTCTACACCGCAAAGCGCAAAAGCTGTTGCTTAATATAATTAGAACATAACTAGCTGAGTGGCAGAGATAGCAGAAGTACTCACTTCCTGTACTCAAGTAGAAGTATAGATACAGAGTTGATGATTCAAACAATAAAAATGATAATGAGAAGTGAAATGCTTGTGAACTTGTTGGTGAGAACTGCATTTAAAGCTGAATGACAGATGAAACATCATGCACGTCCCACTTTTGCTGCAATAACTACTGAACGGGTTTGTCCAAAGCTGAAAATGCAGCTGTATCTGATAGATGACACGTGTAGGTTGCTGCTGACAAAATGTCCGCTTTCATTGTTATTCGACCGCTTTGTAAATTGCGTTTAATTAAAAAGTGTTTCAACTGTCCCGGCTCTCCCCTATGTATATATATATATATATATATTCTTACCTTATTTCTAACTTGCCTCCTCCTAGTTGTACTGAAAGGCCTTACTTTAAAAACAGAAGTCTGGAGACACTTCCTCATTTAATCGTTACATTAACAGATGTTTTAGTGGCGGTGTTGTGGTTTATATACGTCTAAGCACCCCCGGTTGCTATAGAGATCTTCTGTCTCCAGGTCGGAGGAAGGCTCGTTTTGAGAGAAGTGAGTTTGTAGCGCCTTGTGTTGTGGTGCGGCAAAATGGAGGACCCAAACGCAGAGAACCAGGAGGCAAGCAAGGGCCGGTACAAAACGGGTTTATTTAAAAAGCCCAGGAAAACACAGGGGACAGGCAAGGTCCAAAAGCCAGAGACATCCAAAACACAAGAAAATCCTAAGGCACTTAAGGCAAGCAGTCCAAAAAACAGGTAAACAACACAGGGAACAACTCACGGGAGAACATCTGGAGAACATCTGGACACGGACGTCTTCACAAGACACAAGGATGTAACAAGAGACAAAGGGAACACAAGGGGTTAAATACATGAGGTAACGAGGTGATGGGGGACAGGTGAGACGTCAGGTGAGTCCCATTGGGGCGGGGCGGGACAATCAAGACAGGCCCAAAGCAAAGCTGGACAAGATTAAAAGGCTCGTTCGAGATGAGCCAGGTCTGCGCAGAATCGATCACCGGCGATCGGCGCCCGTTGCATGCCGGTTAGATTTCTGTCCGACTTGATCCCGACTTGCTCTGACGTCAGGCACACGTGGGCAACGGTAATCTCACGAGAGCAAGGCGGCCGCAGTTCTGAGACGCAGGCGGCGCAGTTGCTTTTCACCGACTGCAAGAGCCAGGCGGACCCAGAGCATGCTGGGAAACGCCGGCTTCTCAGCTGATTTAACACCTGATTGGTTTAAACCACGATGACGTTTTATATAAACTTTTGTAGTTTTTGAATCGGAGGGATTTTAATTGCTATTTGTCTGATTTGAAGACTTATTCTGTACAGAACACATGTTGTGTGGCTGATAGTGACGTTTAGAAGTCAGAGAGACTAAATCTGTTCAGATCACGGATCATCTCCAGTGTGTTGTTCATTAAAATCAGCAACAGATCTCATGTAGAGCACTTTCACAGCTACTCTGTCATAATCAAAACAACTAGAGACTGTGTACAAGCTGGTATGTGGGTCTGTTTATATTTTATTAAATCGGGATCGCACCACAGTCCTTTTTGTCACTTCCTGTCCAGCCTGAAGGCGGCTGGAATCGGCTGGAAACTGTCCAACTTTCCCGCAGCTTTCTGTCTCCGCCCCCGCTGCTGCCGCCTGCTCTCGTCCACTTTACAGGCGAGGCGCAGTTCATCTCGAACGAGCCTATTGACTACGCTATCAAAATAAAACAGGAAGTAGAACAAACAGACACAGGGGAGGACAAGACAGGACCAGCAACACAAGACCAGGGTGAAAACCGACACACAAGGAGGCCAACGAGAGGAAAAAATCAACCCAAACCAAAACCCCGACCCACAACACCTTGCTGACCTTAGTACAGCAGGATAGACGCGTCATTAGTGATTTAATGTCATTTCGCCGTGTGGTAATTGATCCCAGACGTTTGAATCTGTGAACATCTCTCCTGTTTGCTCACCTTTATCAAGTTTGTTAAACCGAGAGCAAGGATTTTGTAACCGTGCCCTAGGTTTATAGTTTTTTAGCACGTTTTTCTTTCGTTTGGTTTTGTTTCTCAGCTGACGTAAAAGAAAGGAGACTATGATGTGTGTGTGTGTGTGTGTTTCTGTGTGTGTGTGTGTGTGTGTGTGTGTGTGTGTGTGTGAGTCCTTGAGAACTGTAAGTATAACGTGTATAACGTGCAGTATGTCGTCAGCTCACTTCAGCGTGTTGTTGTATAGATCTGCAGTTCTGGCTCATTTTAAGTTAGCTATAGCAAGCTTGCTTGTTGTTTGTGTGCTTCACCTGTTACCTACACTCACCGGCCACTTTATTAGGTACCCCATGCTAGTAACGGGTTGGACCCCCTTTTGCCTTCAGAACTGC
>NC_048409.1:28622206-28624081 GCF_013103735.1 Etheostoma cragini
TGGATGGATGGATGAAGATGGATGGAGGGATGGATGGATGGATGAAGATGGATGGATGGATGGATGGATGGATGGATGGATGGATGGATGGATGGATGGATGTAGATGGATGGATGGATGGATGTAGATGGATGGATGAACCCCGGTCTCCTGGGTGAAGGTCCTGTGTTGGGTTAGGTTAATGGTGTTCCTATTGATATTACTAGCAAATGCTAGAAGCTGATGAAACTTGTGAAATTGAAAAATTGGGGAGTTTACTGTAAGTGTGTGTGTGTGTGTTTGTGTGTGTGTGTGTGTGTGTGTGTGTGTGTGTGTGAGAGAGAGTCCTTGAGAACTGTAGGTTGTATAACTTGTGTGGTCAGTCCATTTGAGCCTGTTGTTGTCTAGGTCTGTAGTTCTGGCTCCTTTGAAGTTAGCTAGTGTTGTTGTTTGTGTTCTTCACCTGTTACCTAGGTTACACCTGGCTGTTGAGTCGATAAAATGGCGATTGTTGAACGCCGTCGCTCACGTTAGCATTTTAGGTGCATTATTCACATGCTACAGTAACACTGCCTTAAGATAATGGACTTAATAGTGGGTTTATTGTAAATATTTGCTAGCATACTTGTTATACAATGTTATTTATTTGCATACACACACACACACACACACACACACACACACACACTGATAGCTACCCACGCCCGTGTTTGTACTGATGCTTCATTCATGAATGCAGTTGTGATTCGGTGAGAATTCACAGATCCAGTTCCCCTTTTTTTAATCCTCCCCTTCACATTTAAAGGAATCTACACGCATGTGTGTGGGCTCAGATATGGCTTCTGGAAGGAAAATATGAATGACTAAACTGACCTTATTTAGGAAGTTCTGTATATTTATATATATATATTTAGAATTACGCAGCACATTGACCAGAAGTTATTCTTGATGCATGCTCTACTATCTCAGACGTCTGTCTCAGATCAGGCCGAGGACGATGGGAATCTGCCGAGTCGTCTTGTAGTCGTGCATCAGGTGCCACGTACAGTCGCCTACTGTACTGACAATTAGATTGAATTCAGAATTAATTAATTAATTAATTGATGACTCAAACAATAATAATGGTAATTCCAGTGAAATGATTGTTAACTTGTTAGTGAGGACTGGGTTTAAAGCTGATTCTGGTTCCCAACTCGGCCCCAGGTGTGTCTGTTAAAACACAGAAGGAGACAACTCTCCTGATGCTTCATTCAATTAAGCGATAGTACAAACACGGGCGTGGGTAGCTATGGGTGTGTGTGTGTGTGTGTGTGTGTGTGTGTGTGTGTGTGTGTGTGTGTGTGTGTGTGTGGGTTTGTGTGTGTGTGTGTTGGCATTCAGCTGTGGGTAGTCTAAGGTAACTGTTTAATCTGTACTAATTGCCGCTGTCAGATAATTATCTCTGTATTTACATTAATATAATTAAACTTAGATACAAATACCTTCAACATTTTTACTGAAATCACACTGGAACCTCAACTGAATTGTGTGTGTGTGTGTGTGTGTGTGTGTGGTGTGTGTGTGTGTGTATGTGTGTGTGTGTGTGTGTGTGTGTGTGTGTGTGTGTGTATGTGTGTGTGTTACTACTTCAGCACGTAAATTATGCACTTAAAATTCTAACGTGAGCGAGGGCGTTCAACAATCGCCATTATGTCGACTCAACGGCCAGGTGTAACCTAGGTAACATGTGTAACAGGTGTAACCTAGGTAACAGGTGTAACCTAGGTAACATGTGTAACAGGTGTAACCTAGGTAACAGGTGTAACCTAGGTAACATGTGGAACCTACACTCACCGGCCACTTTATTAGGTACACCTGTCCAACTGCTCGTTAACACTTAATTTCTAAGCAGCCAAT
>NC_048409.1:28624181-28627162 GCF_013103735.1 Etheostoma cragini
CCGGTATCGGGTCTCGGGGGCAGCAGCTCCAGTAGGGGACCCCAAACTTCCCTTTCCCGAGCCACATCAACCAGCTCCTACTGGGGGATCCTGAGGCGTTCCCATGCCAGGTTGGAGATATAATCCCTCCACCTAGTCCTGGGTCTTCCCTGAGGCCTCCTCCCAGCTGGACGTCCCTCCACCTAGTCCTGGGTCTTCCCCGAGGCCTCCTCCCAGCTGGACGTCCCTCCACCTAGTCCTGGGTCTTCCCCGAGGCCTCCTCCCAGCTGGACGTCCCTCCACCTAGTCCTGGGTCTTCCCCGAGGCCTCCTCCCAGCTGGACGTCCCTCCACCTAGTCCTGGGTCTTCCCCGAGGCCTCCTCCCAGCTGGACGTCCCTCCACCTAGTCCTGGGTCTTCCCCGAGGCCTCCTCCCAGCTGGACGTCCCTCCACCTAGTCCTGGGTCTTCCCCGAGGCCTCCTCCCAGCTGGACGAGCCTGGACCACCTCCCTAGGGACCCCCCCAGAAGGCATCCTCATCAGATGCCCGAACCACCTCAATTGGCTCCTGTAGACGTGAAGGAGCAGCGGCTCTACTCCGAGCTCCTCTCAGAGGACTGAGCTTCTCACCCGGTCTCTAAGGGGGACCCAGCCCGCCTCCTGGGGAAACCCATTTCGGGCGCTTGTACCCTTGGGGTTTATGTCCCGATAATAGTCCCGAGCAAGCGCGTGTTGTACAACAACATCAACAAAGCCACCTCAGCGTCCGTGTTTGACGAGATGGGAGGGAGGATGTGTTGTTCACACCTTCCACTTTAATCTGACTCTATGCTGCGTGTTCACAGCTTCTTCTGATTTTTCTGGAGAAAGAACAGGAAGCGCGTGTGGCGTTTCCCCCAAGCCGGGTTAGCATCTTCTTCTTCTTTATTTACCGTTAGTAGCTAGCACCACTTCCTCTTTCTCTAGCATTGCTAAACAGTTTGAAGCCTCATTTAGTCTAAACCTGGAAACTTCCCATGACCCATTGGCCTGTATGAGCCCTTTTAACTATAGCACTTCTAAGTAAAAGACTCATCTAAGTGATAAAAGACATGTAGTAAGACATTAAAAGTGATATAATATTTTCTTCAGTACCCAGATCTGGGTACTGAAGATAGTTAGAAGTTAGATCTGCTGCAGTTCGCTTATGGAAGTGACAGAGGGACTCATAATGCTCTGCTGGTCCTTCTAGGTCCTTCTAGACTCTATTTCACAACAGCTTACACTCCCTTAAGAGCATGCTAGAGTCCTATTAGTAGACTTTAATTCTATGAAGCTACACATTCTCCTGCAAAGACTGGTCAATCAAAACCTAGATAGGGGTCTGATTTCCCCGAATCAAACTAAATGCCTAACCTTCACCCTAACCTTCACCCTAACCTTAACCTGATTCTAACCCTAAACCTAAAACCAGGTCTTAACCCTTAAACACCCCTTTAAAGTTCTGAGTCCAGCATTCTGGCCACACAAAGCTGTCAGGACCCTAAATGTATACAAATGTATTGTATAACCGGCTTTTGGACCCCACAACCATAGTTAAACAAGACCACACACACACACACACACACACACACACAGACACACACACACACACACACACATACACACACATTGTATTCCCTGCTTTTGGACCCCACAACTATAGTTAAACAAGACAAAACATGCACAAACACACACACACACACACACACACACAGAGAGACACACACACACACACACACACACACACACACACACAAACACCCACACACACACACACACACACACACACACACACACACACACACACAGTGTATTTCACTAAAGCTTCCAGAAGATGGCACCACCTCTCTCTGTCTCTCTGTTGTTAGCCCCTGGGTTTCTTTCCTCTCCTTTTTTCCTCTCTTTATTTTTCATTAGTAGACATTATGGATCAAAGGAAGTTATTCTGTAACGAGTGAAGCTCTCTAATTATGAACAAACGTTGAATCAGTCACATTTATGGAAATTGGGTCAGGAAACATCTTATTTCCCCTCCATGCAGCAGCTGCTGCACAGAGGTGGAAATTAAACAAAAAGGGAACACGTTTATTCAAGTTCTACACTACGTTTTCATTTTTGTGGGAATTTGTTGGCTAAAATGATTAACTTGCATTTAACTAAGTCTTTTTACAGATCTCAGCAGATAACAGGATTTTTCCGATATCTCATTCCATCATAACAGGGAACTGCATGCTGAAGTTGAAGCCCACATTATGAAATAAATCACCTTTTCTGGGATTTAGGGTGTTATTTGGTGTCTCTAGTGCTTCCACACGCATACAATCTTGCATAAAAACCCATCCATGGTTTCTGAATGTCCTGTTCAACATCTGCACGGCTTTCTACGTCACTACATGAGATGAGGTGGCTAACCGTAGCATGCTAGCTCGTTCTCAATGGCAAAACACTGCTACAAACCACACTAGTTGACCATAATCTCCAAAAGAACTACTTCCTGTCCCTGTTCTACTTCCTGTCCCTGTTGTGCAGGTATTCCACAAGTGTCCCTGGTCTAGAAGAAGTCTCCCAGCTGATCCTGCCTTGGACTGACCAAAGCTGGAAGAGAAAGAGTTATCTAGCTGATGGGATCTTATCTAGCGACTCCCAACAAAGATAGGATAGAAGTGAGATGTCTCACTCTGGAGCTAAAACAGAGACCTAAACACTAGGGGTGATCCGAGTATCTGGCTGAAACGAGTATAAGATAAGATAATAAGATAATTTGTTTATTAGTCCCCAATGGGGAAATTACTGCACTACACTCTGTGTACACACTTTTGTTAGTACTCACACACAGGCCTGAAATACACACACATGCTCAGGACCTATACATGCAGTATACATGGAGAGATGTCAGAGTGGGGGGGGCTGCCAGCTGAACCAGCGCCCTGAGCGGTCGGGGGGTACGGTGCCTTGCTCAAGGGCACCTGGCAGTGCCCAGGA
>NC_048409.1:28627262-28628478 GCF_013103735.1 Etheostoma cragini
TGTGTGTGTGTGTGTGTGTGTGTGTGTGTGTGTGTGTGTGTGTGTGTGTGTGTGTGTGTGTGTGTGTGTGTGAATTCTGGACTGTCCAAGGAATCAGGTCCTGACATTGTCTGAAGCATTCTCACTTACTGGAAATACTGTAAGGTATTTTTTAAATATGTAGAAATATGTGTGGTTTAGGCGCTGGGTGGCGCCCGTTTTCCTATATCATCTATATCAATGTTCTTTTTAATTCCCCAAAATAACATGATTGATTCCACCCAACGCTCTTTGCCAAGTACAAATCTCTACTTTCATTAATTTTGGGGCGTCTTATTCAATTTTATAGCATTGTAAAACAAATGGAAGTGTTTTTGAAATTGTATTGAGTAAAAGTTGACATATTCCAGTCTGTGATTATCATCAACGTCCATTCCTTTAATTTTAGTCTCAATAATTCCTAATTTCTGCTTTTCTAACTCAAACATTAGGTATAATTTCCTATAAATGAGATTTAATGACCATAAATTCCAAAAATAACTGTAAAACTAAAGTTAATAAGTTAGTCCTGAAAACATCAAAAAAGTAACAAGCATTCAAAAAGCGTCAAAAGTGTTGAAAAAAGGGACAAAAACGTAAGAAAAAGTTTAAAACATTGATACAAAGTGTCAACAAAAAGTGTTGATTTTTAATTTTGACAGGGAGACAACACAAGGGTTGAAGACTGTTTAACATCCAACCCAGATGACCGGCTACGTGACCAGCTGGATTTTGTCACCCCTTTACTTACATTGGAAGCACATTAAAAGCTATAATCCAGACTATATTATAACTGTTGTTAGGTAATGGTGGTATAACCCCCCCCCCCAACCAGCAGAAACACACCCAGTACCTTCAGTCATGTTCTACACTATTCATGTGAAGTAGTGAATTAAAGCGCCCATATTATTCTCATTTCAGGTATTTTGAGGTTGTACCAGAATATGTTTACATGGTTTCATTTAAAAAAAACACCATATTTTTGTTGTATTGCACATTGCTGCAGATCCAGTTTTCACCCTGTGTGTTTAGCAGGGATGAGCAAGTACAGCATTATCTGTATCTGTATCTGTATCTGTTTACCACATGTATTATCTGTATCCGGATCCGTACTCGGACAGGGCGGGGCCTAAACCGGAAGTGGTCAGATTTAACCAGGAAGTGGGTCAGATTCTCTTGAAATGTGCGGGGCTTTAAC
>NC_048409.1:28628578-28640284 GCF_013103735.1 Etheostoma cragini
ACACACACACACACACACACACACACACACACACACACACACACAAACACACACACACACACACACACACACACACAGGGGAGGACGTCAACTACTGCTCCACTTTGTGTGAATAGATGGAAATCAGTCACAAGTATCTCTGTGCCCATTGTGTGCTGGGAAGTCTTTGTTCGAGCATCTGTTGCCCAAACATTGTCCTCAGTGTCGCTCACTCTAAATTGGTCTGTTTAGACGAGTTGCAACAAAACTCACTCCTCTTCCCACACAACACACACATAAAAACACAAACACACAGAGAGGGGAGGGACGGGAGAGTTCGCTGAACACAAGTAATAGAAAGAGTTAATCTTTGGTCCTTTTGTGCGTCAATGAGACACAGATGATCCTACGGGCCCTAAACGCATCATGCAGAATTTTAAAGTGATGCTCGTGGGAACGCTTCGCCTTAAATGAACATTTGTGTCGTTTCCACTGTGTTAACCATAACCATTTTCTGACTTTTACTGCACTTAAAAGCAATCTGACTCCCATTTTACACAGGAAAACAAAGAAATACTGCAGATATGAGCAGTTAGTAAATAAAAGCAAAATGTCCAGAGGCAAATTAAGTTTGTACTGAGAAGACTGGGAGTTTATTTCAGCAAGAAACCCACACCACACATTCTCCTGCATCTTCTCAATGTCTGCATCTTCTTCTCTGCAGAAATTAGCCTTTAATTGTGCTGTTAATCTAGCCGAGCTAACCAGAGTCTGATTGACCGTTTCCCTCTGAGTCATCATGAGACAACGATCTTGCAGATATCTGCATGATGATGTAAGAGCTAAGGGAAGTGTTTTGTAGAGATGAGAAGGAGCAGATGGGGAGAATGTGATACCAGGGGGATGTGAGGAAAAGACAAAAAGTCCCAGTATGGTCGATGTGCATTAGAATGAAAAGTTGGAGAAGATGAGAGTTAAGGAATAAGTAAAGTTTTGGATTTCATTCTTATGTTGCACGCTATTTCGCTGAAGTTTTCTTCAGTTTTTGATTCATAAGTTACTCTTTCAAAAGACTTCAAAGGACCTAATGCCCACCATACACTAGAAGACTTTGAAAAGACTGAAGTCTGACAACATATAACATCTAAAGACAACGTGTCATAATGTCAATGAGTTGTTAAGTCACAGACTAGAAGACACAACAAGTATTTAACTTAACCAAGACTTTGAAAATAGAAGTTACGATAACATTAAACAGGATTTTGTCAGAATGTCAAGACGGGAAACTTAAGATGGCTCGGACTGAGGTCTACGCCCATCTCAAACCACGCTATCGACGACGGGAGCGCTCCCAGGGTTTTATTCCAATATTGGGAATTAGTCTGCGACATTGGAATGGCTTGAAATCAAATATCTTGAATTCTAAAACGTTCGTAATTTAATAAAATCCCTTCAAAATGACTCCAACCGTGAAATGAGATACGACATACTGCGCTTTCATTTTTCAAAGACTTTTATTTTGAAATAAAACGGGGACAAATATATTAAGATAAAGAGCTAGGTCGTCAACAAAACCCGTGGAATGTAAACAATAAATGCATTTAAATTATGTAAAAAAGAAGAAAAAAAATACACAATATCAAACACAATATAGGTTTTTTGCTTTAAAAAACAAAATAAATAAGACTTTTAAGTTAACAAAAGTTACAGAAACGGCTCGTTGCCACGTTGAGCTTAACAATTAGCTCCAGCAACAGCGAGCGTCTCTCCGGAGCAGGTCGAGTTCCTGATTTCACGACAAAAACAAACAATAATAATAATTAAAAAAATAATAAAAAATCTTGCCTGAATTCATTTTAACTCGCTTGATTTCACCTGCCGCTCAGAGAGTTAGCTAGCTAGCGTGCAACAGAGGTTGACCTACAAACACATTGTCATCAAGGCAACTCTGAGAGATAAAAATCAACTATACACAAAGGTCTCCTGTCCCGCTGTTTGCCCCCAACAAGAGGAGATAGCACTCGGGATTGTAAAAAACAAACGGCAGAAGTTTCCACACATTATGACCACAACGTTGAAATACAGCAGTCCTGATAAATCGCACACGTACAATGTGTTATTCATGTGTACACACGTTTCTATCTGACTCACACGCAGGCCATGGATGTGTGGGGAAACCCCTCTTTTACCGCCGCGTTGCTTCGTATTTAGATCACAGCACTCAACAATTGGAGAAAAAGGTTATTACAGTCAGGTGTGTGATGCGTGACGGAGAGGAGAGCGGACTCACTGCATGTTCACACCAACACGCTAAAGATCATCAGTCTGAAACCGCTGATATACTCATCGAGCTGCGTTTGACGTGAAAACTCAGTGAGCCCTGATTTCTGCCGGCCTATAAGCCAATAAGGCAACACACATTATAGAATGCCAAAATGTTTCTTCTCCTCCTTTCCTTTCCCATCCTCTCCTTTCCTCCCCTCTCCGCCAACCTTCTTAAAGCTACTGGATAGTACAAACCGAGCAGATGGACATCATGGATAACACAGACGTAAAGCATCGTTTCTCTAGGATTATGAAACAAATGCACAAACACAATCACAAAGCAAGCTCGTCAACTTAATTCAAAAACCAATAAATAAGTCTAGAAAAGTGTTACGCTATCACAACAATAATCATAACACTGTACACTTTCTGTTGTTAAAGGCTAGGCTAGGTGTTAGCAATGCTAATGGGTTAGGGTAATGCTAATATCAACTTTGGTAACTAGAGAGTCAGAGGGTTGCCAAACCATTTGATGCTAAGGTAGTTCAGCTGAATCCTTGCCAGGCAGTGGCAATGGCTGACAAGTACAATCAAGTGGCCACAGCTGCAAATCCAATCAACTAATAAATCAATCAATCAGTAAAAGCATACAGTTATTAAACCCTCTTACTCGTGGACAAGAGTTTGGTTTCACACAGTTGGAAAGCCCTAATATGGCTGGAGAAGAGCTGCAAGAGTAGAAATAACAAATATGACTTGTGAAAAAGTGGAAAGTACACCAGTTATACATCTTAAAATCCTTCAGTTCGGGTATACAGAAGTTCCCACTGAGTAGGGATAGCAATGGAGCAAATGCCGAGCTAAGTGAGGTACCCTACAAGTATTCTCTTTAAAACACGAGTATACAACAGTATACAGCAGTAACAACGGGGTAAAAGGACAACCTTGTAAAAAAAATAATAGAACAAAAAAGAAGTCAGCTAAAACTGGACGAACACTGAGCAGCGATACAACTGCTTGGATGAGAAATGCAATATGCACAAAGTTAGGTACGTTTACCCAGCTGGATTCAGGGAGGGACTGAAACCCTAATGTTTGTCTCCTTTCTTGTGATAATGAAGTTACTGCTTTATTTAGACCCTCTGTTATGCATAGACAACATAGGTCTAAGCTGCTTTTTTTTGGTTTTTGGACTATATAAGCAAAAAACCCGATTATCACCTTCTCGTCACATGGAGTTTAACACTTAGAGCATCGGCCCCTGATTTAATTCAGCCCGACAGTAAATCCCTTCCCCTACTCGTCTGTAACAGACAGCCGGCTAAAGATGGGCAGGCGTCGGCCCTCGAAGCTTGGCGACTCCGTGCCGCTGGAGGAGGAGCTGAGGGAGCAGGAGGAGGTGTAGCCCTCCTCGGAAAGCGAGTCAGCCGAGGAGCAGCGCTGAAGGCCGGCCAGGCCGCTCAGGGAGGCCGGCAGCTGCTGGGGGAAGTGGTACGGGAGGAGAGGATTTTTGGAAGTGAAGGTGGAGGCGGGACACTTGCCGCTGACCGACTCGGTCACGGCGTAGAATCGTGGAGCCGAATCGCCGCTGTCGCCTCCCAGGTCGCCGATGCCGGAGAAGGGGTAGGGACAATGCTTCAGCGCCCCTGGCTCTGGGAAGAGAGGGGACAGGAGCTCGGGGCTCCCCGTGGAGGACGGGGGAGGGGAGACGGAGGAGGCCCGTGTGAAGAGCATGGAGGAAGGCTGCAGCTCCTCAACCGGTTGGAAAGTCTGCGGCGAGGAGGAGAAGCCCGCGAAGCTGAAGCTCTGACGCAGCAGAGGAGGCCTCAGCTTCTGTTTCTGCGGGGGCGCGCCGGCGTTGCCGTCCAGCATCTCGTCGGCGTTGTGGATGAAGTGGCAGCGGGCGCCGTACGGGCAGAAGCCTATCGTGTGGAAAGTGCGGCACGGCTCCGTCTTGTACTTGGGGTGCCGGCACATGCCTCGGAGCTCGTCCATGCCATGGGCGAACTGGCACTTGGCGCCGTACTTGCAGGTGCCGCTTTCCTCGTAGGTGCGGCAGAGCTCGGTCTTGTACCGGGTGGAGATGTGAGGCGAGGTAGCCTGGGGTCTGGAGGCCGAGGGGGAAGCGATGGAGGAGAGGGAGCTGTTGCTGAGGCAGAAGCCAGGTGGAGGGAGCAGCAGTTTTGGGGAAAAGTTAGCCGTTTTTTCTTCTTTGGCTCCCAAGCTGCCGCCCTCGATCATGCTGACCGAGCGGTCGACTCTGAAGGGGATGTGGCTGAGCGAGGAGAGGGGGAGCTGACTCTCCCTGTTCCACTGCTGGCTGGAGGGCGCGTTGAGCCCCCAGCCGACCGAGTCAATCACATCAGAGCTGCTGCTGGCGCTGCTGTTGAACTTGGAGTTGGGGAGGGTCACGGGGCACAGAGAATGGCGACGCTGGAAGCCCACGACTCGGTCGCTTTGCTGCTGCCGTTGGGGCTGTGGGCCGGTGGGCGAGCCATCTGTCGCCTCCAGGCCGCGGAAATTCTGTCACACAAAAGGAGAGAGGGAGAGAATAGATGTGAGCTTTCTGCATTCCTGGAGCGCTGGAGCGAGAGTGGAAGGGAAGAGTCGAGCTGAAAAGAGATTTGGGAAGCTGCAGCTGAAGCAACTGGAAAAATTGACTTGGGAAGTTGGATTCTGTTTTATTTTTAAAAAATGTAATATTTAGGGCTTGGGGTGCATGTTTCAGCTTTATGGAAATTTAAGCTTTTTTAAAATAGAAAAATATGTCTTGAACTACAATGTGCATGCTCAAAGACTAAACACACATCTAATTTCATTTAGTATTATACATACGTACATGTATACATTATAAATGTGTACATATATACACTTTTATGTTGTATTGTAGTTTCAGCCATTATACTTATATACTTACATATACTTATTTCAAACTCTTCAACCATTATACTTGTATATGTAAAGAAAGACGCAATGTAACAAAAATGCAGATTTTTCTTAACCCCAAAAAATAAAATAAACTTTTCTTGCAGGTATAACCTTATGGTTTAAAAAATATCCCACCCTAGATTTTCACTTTTCTTCTTTAGAAGACATATTATATATATATATATATATATATATATACACAATATATTTTAGTAAATGTATTTCACACAAATATGTTCCAAGCCAAACATTGCAGATACATTGAAAAGACTAATCCAATCTACATTTTTCCCCAAAACACCATTATTTCTTGCATTATAGATGAGTTCACTCCCCAGATAAAGTTAAGATACATC
Source organism: Etheostoma cragini (assembly GCF_013103735.1). Lineage (NCBI taxonomy): Eukaryota > Metazoa > Chordata > Actinopteri > Perciformes > Percidae > Etheostoma > Etheostoma cragini. The sequence goes on from NC_048409.1 coordinate 28,634,107, forward strand.
TCAAAAACATTTCATCTGTTTAAGTCTTTAATTAGGTATTAGTCTTATAACTTTTCATCACTTAATTATTACTTCCAACATTAAAAAACAAAGGGTTTCAATGATTTACTCTGGCATTGCCCTAATAAAGAGTCATCAATCAAGAGCTTGATTAGAGGAGACAGAGGAGTCATGTTGGTAGATATCTATGAAACATTAGAGTTGTCAGTGGTTGCTCTCACCTTGAAGAACTCCTCATCCAGTTCCAGGAAAGGCGTTAGGAAGTCGGAGGGCATGGTTCGCTCCACCGTCCTCGCTGAGAGAAGGAGCTGGATGCCTGGTCCCACAGTGGAGGAACGCCGGGGAGGACCAAACGTGTCTGGGTCCCAAAGTGAAGGAAGACCAACAGACAAGGTCTGGTCTTCAGGGGGAGCTGAGACTGCAGAGAACAGGTTTAGGGCCTGGGGAAACCTCAGAGAGTTCAGCTCGGTCCTGCAGGAGGAGGTTTTCAGACGTCTAGGGGGAGAGAAGCTGCTTGTCCTGGGAGGTGAAAGAGTTGTGTGGGGTGGGAAGGGGAGAGAGATGAAGAAGTAGTCAGGGCCGTGAAAGAAGAGCAACGTGACCCTCGGAGGAAAGTTCCTCCACCATCTGTTGGAATCTGCTTAAATAGTTGGGGAAATCCACCCATACACCCCCCGCCCCCCCCGGGCCTGTGTTCTTCAGGGGGCAGGGCAGGGAGTGTGTGAGTGTGTGTGTTAATGTGTGTTAATGTGGGTGTTGCTGGGGGGATGGGGTCCTGCATTGTAATAGTGTGCTGGGGGGCAGGGTGGGCACAGAAAGACGAGAAGGGGGCTGAATGGAGCTACTTCTCTACCCATTCATCACCAAATCCTTAAAGATAAATTTCTTCTTTTCTTCTAACCGGCCATACCTTCACTTTGAGATAATGTTGCAGACCCCAAACACATTTACCTTCATTTGTACAGTTACAATGCAGCAAAGTTGTTAAAAAGTATAGAAAAAGTTTATTCAATTAAAAAAAATATATATATTTTATGTTATTCCTCCAAATGTTGTCAGGTAGACTGCATTTAACCCTGATTAGGGCTGTCAAGATGAAAACTAGGGCCTTAACATGCTATATGTGAGAAAGATTGTCTTTTTCTTGTTTTTAATACATCGTAAAAGGGTTTTCTAAGTTGAACTAATCAAAGTTTCTGCACTAAAGTTGATATAGGATTCGGTTCAGCCGTGTTGTTCTCACTTCTACTTTTTGGAAAAGTTAAATTCCAACACATGGCCACACTTTAATAATAAGAGATATTGCAAGTGTGACATATTTCACCTGACACATAAGATGACATAGCCTTTTGGTCCAGAAGAAAGGGAAATATGGTGGTGGTCCAATGACTAACCCAGCCTTGTTTCTGCTGATTCTAAGTGCAAAACTAAGTACTACCAATGGCGGAGTAAGTCCACAATACACTTAAATTCTTTTGTGTTAAGTTTGCACGTCGTCCACATGTCTGGGACAGTTGTTTTCTTCCCAAAGTCACGTCGATTGGATATCCAAAATGCCCAAAGGTGTGAACGGAGTGTGAATGTGTGTGACTGACGACGTGTCCGAGGCGCGCCCCACTCAGTTGTGTGAATAGTTTGAGTTGAAACATTTCTCAAGAGTCAAAGATGCCTTGGAGGCAGAAATCATGTCATTGGTTTAAATAATGGAAATGCAGATTCTCTGGACAGAACTTAATTACAATGATAAAGGTACATACGTAAAAAGTACATACGTACTGTATGTAAAATGCCTTTGAACCAATCTTCACTAGCACTCATGCTAACCATCCAAGCACAATGTATGTAAGTCCTCCATTACTCTCTGCTGTGTGTAAACTACACTTTTCATACCTGACAAATGAATTAAAATGTCCCTGTTTTCTCAGTTTATATTTGACATTTATGAGACATAAGAGCAAGTCCTGACATGTGGTCCAGGTCCGGCGCAGACCCAGCCACTCCGTCAGCAGCGATGCGTCCGTCGTCACGGTGTGTCGTCTCAAAGCTTGTTGTGTTCAAATGCAAATTGGGGTCAGCGAGGACGGTTTAAAGCTAGCAGGGTGGAAGAAATGTTGACTGTTCGAAGGCAGCGCGGGACAAAACAAAGGCCGCTTTGGATTTGAATGGGTCAACGTGGGATTTCCATGAATGTGTTCCCAAAACTGATTGATAACAACATATAGTTGTCATCAGTTGGGGGAGACCTGTTGATCTGTTCCAGACCCGATTGTGGAATCTAAAGTTAGTAAAAGATGACTAAGTGAATAGAAATGCCGCCATGTTGACGGTCCTCGGCGCGTACAGAACTGCAGAAGTCTAATATTTGTATTCTATTGTTGTTTTTTATTTTTCAGATATTTGTTCTTATATTTAATTCCTACTATTATTATTTCATGTATATTGTATGTATGTGTATTGTATCCTAGTATTTCATTTATATTTATATTCTGTAATATGTGACTGATTTTGCTGCTGCAACACTGTAATTTCCCATTTTATTGAGATCAATATCTATCTATCTATCTATCTATCTATCTATCTATCTATCTATCTATCTATCTATCTATCTATCTATCTAACTCATGTCTTAACCTGGTACTTTTTTTATGGTCCCATAAAAATTAACTCATTACCAATGTTTTTGAAAAGAACATCAATCTGCTCTGGTGGCCCAGTCACTTGAACATCATCTCTACATATTTTTTCTTTAATTTTTATAAGGTATACTCATTATTGATCCCTTGTAGGGAAATAACAATTTACACTCTGTCTTTATTACACACTACACAAAGGCCTTTAATATACACACGTGCTCAGGTCCTTGGTGCCTTGCTCAAGAGCACCTTAGCAGTGCCCAGGAAGTGAACTGGCACCTCTCCAGCTACCAGTCCAAAATCATGTTGTCCTCGGGTCAAATTGACCCGTTTCCCTATATCAATGTTCTTTTTAATTCCCCAAAATAACATGAATGATTCCACACAACGCTCTTTGGCAAGTACAAATCTCTACTTTCATTAATTTTGGGGCGTCTTATTCAATTTTATAGTATTTAAAATAAAAAATGGAAGTGTTTTTGAAATAGTATTAAGTAAAAGTTGACATATTCCAGTCTGTGATTATCATCAACATCCGATCCTTTAATTTTAGTCTCAATAATTCCTAATTTCTGCTTTTCTAACTCAAACATTAGGTATTTTTTCTATAAATGAGGTTTATTGACTAAAAATTCCAAAAATAACTGTAAAACTACAGTTAATAAGTTAGTGTTAGGTTAAAACATTGATAAAAAAGCCTCAACAAAAGTGTTAATTTTCAATTTTGACGGGAAGACAACACGAGGGTTGAGAACGATTGCCCCGCTCAGAGAGGTAAGAGCCTCTCTGTATGTTGCTTGTGAGAATCAGGGTTGCAGTGATGGGGGGTGACGGTGATGCATTTCAAACAGTAGTGGATCTATTGTTAGTGTTGTGCATTGTGTCTCTGAATGGACACTGCAGGGACATTTAAGACGTCGTTATTGTTGTCGTTGGGTGATCCGGGATGTGGAGCCCATCAAGGAGACCAGGAGCTCCACAGAGTCAATTCAATTTTATTTATAGTATCAATTCCCAACAAGAGCTATCTCAAGACACTTTACAGATAGAGCAGGTCTAGACCACTCTAAAATTTAGAAGATAGAGCAGGTCTAGACTCTAGACCATACTCCATAATTTACAAGGACCCAACAGTTCTAGTAGTTTCCTCCAGAGCAAGCAACAGTGCGACAGTGGCGAGGAAAAACTCCTTTTAGGAAGAAACCTGGGACAGACCGAGACCCAGACCCAGATCCAGACTCAGACCCAGGCTCTTGGTAGGCGGTGTCCGACGACCGGTTGGGGTTAAAATGAAGAGTGGCAATAACCATCCCAAAAAATAGTAGTTTGTAGTAGATATTTGTAGTAGTTTGTGGCATAGCAGGGCCCTGTGTGGCGTTACAAGGCACAGCAGGACGTAGCAAGATGTAGCAGGACGTAGCAGGACGTAGCAAGATGTAGCAAGATGTAGCAGGACGTAGCAGGACGTAGCAGAGCGTAACAGGATGTAGCTGGACGTAGCAGGACGTAGCAAGATGTAGCAAGATGTAGCAGGACGTAGCAGGACGTAGCAGAGCGTAACAGGACGTAGCTGGACGTAGCAGAGCGTAACAGGATGTAGCAGGACGTAGCAGAGCGTAACAGGACGTAGCAGGACGTAACAGGATGTAGCAGGACGTAGCAGGACGTAGCAGAGCGTAACAGGACGTAGCAGGACGTAGCAGGACGTAGCAGGACGTAGCAAGATGTAGCAGGACGTAGCAGGACGTAGCAGGACGTAGCAGAGCGTAACAGGATGTAGCAGGACGTAGCAAGATGTAGCAGGACGTAGCAGGACGTAGCAGGACGTAGCAAGATGTATCAGGACGTAGCAAGATGTAGCAGGACGTAGCAAGATGTATCAGGACTTAGCAAGATGTAGCAGGACGTAGCAGGACGCAGCAGGACGTAGCAGAGCGTAACAGGATGTAGCAGGACGTAGCAGGATGTAGCAGGACGTAGCAGAGCGTAACAGGATGTAGCAGGATGTAGCAAAGCGTAACAGGATGTAGCAGGACGTAACAGGATGTAGCAGGACGTAGCAGGACGTAGCAGGACGTAGCAGGATGTAGCAGGACGTAGCAGAGCGTAACAGGATGTAGCAGGATGTAGCAGAGCGTAACAGGATGTAGCAGGACGTAACAGGATGTAGCAGGACGTAGCAGGACGTAGCAGGACGTAGCAGGGCACCGCAGAACGTGTAGCGGGACCATGTCCAGGTCTGACAATGCAAGACTTAACAAGTCTCTTGCTGTTCCCTGAATTTCTTTATTTTGGCATCATCCCTTACCGACAGAAGTTCCCAAATCTTAGACATTTTAATCGCTGTCTTTGTGTAAATTACTCTTCTTTTTATTATTCTTCTTCTTCTTCTTCTTCTTCTTCTTCTTCTTCTTCTTCTTCTTCTTCTTCTTCTTAGCGGGACCATGGCAACAGCTGCACCCATGATTTTGGAGCCTCCCTGATCCGAGGAAACATGCTGGGGGAAAAAGAACAGAGGAAGTGTCAACACTTCGATGTTTACTGTCTGTGGGATTCAGCTGCTAATACTGAACTACACAGTGCAATGATACAGTGAGAAAATGACTCACACTGCACTGACGTGAGCTTTAGGAAAACCAAGACATAAGCCTGCTCATATTTGGTCAGGGCCGGACACCTTTCTGTTTGGGAATAAGCAAACGGTGAGTTTGGTGGACCACGTGTTTGTTGAAAACAACAGTTATTGTTTTTTGGACTGAAATAGAGCGAGAAAGACGTTTGTTTACAACTGTTTTGGCGTTGACGAGTGGAAGGAGATCTTGTGCGGATGCATGATGTCTTCACATGTGAACAACATCTGTATATTTAGCTGGCATGGTGTTATTTAAGAAAAAATTGTACTGGGCTAAATACTTATTTAACGTACATGACTAAGAGGTTTGATCTTTGGATTGTTTGTGGCTGTGAGAAATGAGTGACAGTTCATTTTAAAGAGGCTGCAAAGACAAACCGTAAACACACAACAGACATTTCTTATCACAATGCCTCACGCATGTGTTACTGTGTGTGTATGTGTGTGTGTGTGTGTGTGTGTGTTCAGGGTTAAATAACTGTAATTCAGTGTGGTTTCCTCCCTGTGGTCGCTTGGTTTGGTAACAGACTGACTGTCGTTATGTCTTTCTTTTAGTTCCTTGTGTTTACCCTCTTCAAAACTTTCTTTCTTTCTTTCTTTCCTTCTCAGAACTCTACATTAACCGGGGGATTTATAAACAAGTCCATCATCTTTACTTCTCTGTGATCCCCAGAAAATCAGGTCCAGAGTTCACCTTTGACACATGTAGGTCACAACAGGAGATAGTTGGTGTGAGATCCATCTCATTGTTCTGGTGCCAATTAAAATCCGCCGGATCTCCCTCATTTTCCGTCCCCTTCCGCCTTCTAAACTCTGTTGGATTTATGATTTATTAACTATGGTTAACTGGTCCTCAGATCTCTGCAGGGTAAATCCAGACAGCTAGCTAGACTATCTGTCCAATCTGAGGACT
>NC_048409.1:28640384-28651202 GCF_013103735.1 Etheostoma cragini
ATCTGAGGACTACGGTTACCTGGTCCTCAGATCTCTGCAGGGTGAATCCAGACAGCTAGCTAGACTATCTGTCCAATCCAATCTGTTGCACGACTAAAACTACTTTTGGAGCGTGCACATTTCACCAAAACAAGTTCCTTCCTGAGGCGATTTTTGCGGCGGCACCGTGGCTCCGTCCGACGCTAAGTGTTGCCCAAGATGATTGTGATTGGTTTAAAGAAACAAACCAGACCACGTTTTTCTCCTGTCCCAGAATACTGTGTGGACTAGCCAGACCAGGTCAGACAATACAAGACTTAACAAGTCTCTTGCTGTTTCCTGAATTTCTTTCTTTTGGCGTCATCCCTTACCAACAGAAGTTCCTTAATCTTAGGCATTTTAATCGCTGTCTTTGTGTAAATTACTCTTCTCCTTCTTCTTTTTCTTCTTCTTCTTCTTCTTCTTCTTCTTCTTCTTCTTCTTCTTCTTCTTCTTCACCATTGGATGTTTGTTGAGTCGGGGAGTGCGCGAGCCACACGATAGACAAAAAACACAATCAAGAGCATGCTCTATTGACACGTGGGCTCTGTTGGACACAGACTTTGTTCTCTGAAAAGACTGTTTTTTGGCGTAATCTTATTATTTTTATAATAAAAATATCACAATATTATTTTATGTCTACATAACTTCAGGGTTGCAGTGCATGTTTGAAATGGTGTTCTTGTATTTTTCTTGATAAATCATGCAAATTGTTTTAGGTTACATCTCTCTCTCTCTTCCTCTCTTGTTGTGGTCTGGTGTACTCTAGTGACACAGTAACTGAATCTCTTCTTACATAACCAGCATAACTGTCTGTGGCTGTGGGATGTATCTGTTTTTTCTTTCTATGTGGGTGTTTTCTTGAGTTTTTCTGACAGTTGCAAAGCTTAACACAAACAGCACATTGCTGTAATGCAGTGTCATAATAATCCACAACAAGATCAAGTATAGAAATGTCTTTATTTCCACCGATTGAACCCATCACAAGGAGTGAGTTAAGAAAGCTTGTAAAAGAGCTCGGATCAGGTCTGGGACTAACGTCAGGGGTGCATTCCACCACATTTATAATTTAATGTCTGCATAACAATGTCATGATGGTGGTTTACTTTGACCTTGGCTGGGAAATGTCACGTGGCGTGTCAGTTGGCCGTGGTTTGGGTGGAGACGAGGGAGGAGCCGGTTCACAGAGGCTGGCACCACACGGGAGCACAGTGTTGTTGACAAAGATATTGCCACCCCCTCCCCCCACCCCCCGATGTGAGGCTAGTGCAGATTTGAGTCGCGCATGCTCAGATTTAAACGTTTTACAACTTAACGTGTCATACTGAGATTTTGAAAATCCATAACATAATAAACCAACAATATCAGACGATGGGAATCATTTCAAAAACGTTTCAGCTATCTATGATTGTTTGAGTGCTAACGTTAGCTCAAAGTGCCATTCAACTGACAGCCTTTGTTGTGTTTGATTGCTAGCTTCTAGCTAAGCTAGCAGTCATTTCAAATACCTTTTAGCTAACTATGATTGTTTGATTGCTAACGTTTGCTCAAAAGCGCCATCAACTGATAACTTTTGTTGTGTTTGATGCTAACTTGCAGCTAGCAGTGAACCAACTTGGTTAAGTAGATCCATTTTTATTCTGTATTGATATTACAGAAGTCTCTCGTTTGCATCTTATATCCTGCTTGTTGCAAAGTGACGCATGGGTCACAGATAGGAATGAGCCACTTTTCAGATTATTTATTATTATAACCAAACAATTTCCCCCATAGTGTGTAGAAAATAAAAGCCGGAAAGGTAATGAAAACAACAAATAAATTATACCAAACCTAGAATATGTTTGACAAAAGTTTAAGGTACATTCATTTAGGTGGTAAAGTTATTTTGAAATTGTACGTTAATATGAAACGTAATAAAACGTAAAAAAATGTAATCACACGCACGCACGCACGCACGCACGCACACACACACACACACGCACACACACACACACACACACACACAGAGGGTCGTCGGCCCCCTGTCTGAGCCCGTCTTGGCCTCTTTGTTGAGGCCAGCAGGACAAGAGCTCCATTGTCCAGAAGCTTCTCCATATGTTCTGATGCACACCACAGTGAAGCGTTGCGGACAAAACCAGCACACAGGGTCGGATCTAACTGTCCTCTGGGGCTTCATCACAGGCGAGAGCTTATCCTGAGACTCACATGGCTCTGCTGCGGTGGACTGCATCCCTCCACATTTTAAAAAACTGTCATTGATTGAATGTGATTATTTGATGACACAAGAGTTGTATGCCATTTCCATAAGTTTGGATCATTTCCACTTTGTTTTTTTATATAGTCACCTGTTTAAAACTCCTATAAACGCTGGAAATATGTCCTGGCACTTCAGGAAAACCCCCATAAATCACCAGCTTAAAAACAGATATGAGTTGCTGTGTTGAAGTGTGCTTTATTGGCACACCTTATTAACCTTCAGTGGCTGTGAGTGCATCTTCTGACATGTAATGTTGCAGTTCCCCATGGGGTTAATGAGCTGTTTACTTTCTAAGGAAAAACAACTAATGCTTTTAATGCTCATCGTCATCTCCTCCCGGCGTGCCCATTGTCATGGAAGTTGGCTCTTTTAGGTCATCTCCATTTTGGTTTGAATCCGAATGGTGGTCAAGGGCTCTGTTCACAAAGCCACAGTCTATTGTTGTAACCTGCTGGGTTTGTTTGGCGTGATGCTACTTTTCCGACCTCCATAGCCATCAGATGCCCACCGCCTTGTTTTCACCCCCTCAACTCATCCATTGTGATCTGTGTGTATCGGAAGACTTCAATACTGTGTTGCATCAAAGCTTTAGTGCATACCTTTTTAATATTAATGAACGTCTGTTACATTCAAGTCATTGCCAAATGAGTTGCTTCAAAGCTAATTCAGACTAACAGCTCCACCCAACTCTCTCTGGATTTCTCAGTATGGCTATGATCAGAAGATTGGGGGGTCCGGTGACTTTCCCGCACAGAACCTTGCTTTAAGACAATGACCTTTTTGTGAATCCTCCATGTCCTCCTTGGCTATGAGCAACTGCGTGGCGAGGGCGGGGGGGGGGGGGGGGGGGGGGGGGGGGGGGGGGGGGGGGGGGGGGGGGGGGGGGGGGGGGGGGGGGGGGGGATGCACGGTCATGGACGGCTTGTATTATGATGTCATTATTTAGAATTCCTCATGTGGGAGACAGAAACTACACTCTATAGCTTCAACACACTGGCCACAAACTACAAAAATGGAGCTGTGTTCAAATGGTCACATATTTTTTTTACGTCTCTTTCACCAATTAGATGTAGAGCCTCAGTGGGGACTGGCTCTAGTGGCTGCACCAAGGCTGAATTTTGGGACCAGACATGGTCTTAGGGGACCACTATGGTCTATATAAAAGACTTCAGATACAGTATCAGGGGACCACTGAGGCCCATATGAAAGCATCCAGAAAGCACCATGTCATGGGACCTTTAAAAACCAACAATCCAAAACATGCCCACTTCCTGCAGTGATTGACCAAGTGTCAGGAGGTAGTCTTCACTATGTGGAGATTTATTTTGAAAAGTTTGAGTTCTGTGTCCAGGGAATAAAACCTGCAACACTAACAGTCCTCTGTTAGTGCCAATAAAGCACACAGGAACACAACAACTCATATCTGTTTTTAAGCTGGTGATTTATGGGTCTCTTTTTGAAGTGCCAGGAAACATTTTCACCCCCGATAGGAGTTTTAAATGGGTGATTAAAGTGAGAAGTTGCAAACTGATTAATGGTGACTACAGTTGAGAAATGAGCACGTTGTTGAACCTGAGAGATGAATGGCAACTCCCGGGCGGTTAGTGACTGTTATACAAGGGTGGATAAATCACCTGACTCCGCTGAGGTCCCACAAACAACCGTTTCACAACAAGCTTCTGAAGGAGGATATTTCACTTCGTCTTTGGCCTCGTTCCATCCATCAAGCCAGCTTTCACTCTTCTAATAGCACGTCTTCCCTTTAGTTTTATTTGACAAAAGCATGCTCTCCGGTGTGGCAAACTGAAATGATAAGGTCTCTGTCTTTCCTCCTTCCTACACACCTCTTTCGGGATTTGTCTGGTTGAAAAACACATCAGAGGATGACAATGGTAAAAGAGATGGGTGGTAATAAATAAAGACACCCACCTCAGTGGTATGGTCCAATGCAGCTAGGTCCAAATTGCAAATGGTGCAAAATAGAGATGTGTGTCTAGATAAATAGATGGATAGAAATGTGCAACTGCTTAAACAGTATGATAAAATGTTTGTGCGGGTTGCACTTAGTGCAGTATTGTGGTGTCTCAGAGTCTCATCTAGTGCTTAGGTGGGGATAATGAACAAATGGGACATTGCACAGATGTTTAGGTTTGGTTATCTGTGAGAAATAGATTTCTCTATTCATTATGTGTTTTTTTAGGAATATTCTTGTTACAAGGAAATCATCTATGCATAACTCTGCAGCTAGTCATGTCACAAGAGGTAACTTTACTTTACCAAAAGCAAAGACTAACCAATGGTCATGTATAGATCAGTGCAAGAATGGAACGTGCTACCTGAACAAATGACTCTATAAAGCAGTGAACGGATATTTAAAAGTTCAATTAAAACATATCTATTGATTAGAGAGGATGAGTAGACAACGAAGCATTGGTTGAGGCCTAACAACATGTGTATGACTGTTGAATTGTGTCCAGAGAGGATGAACGAGATGTTATGGGACATTAGTATGTGTCTTAAAAATGTGTTCAACGTGAATGTAAGGATGACTGCACTGGTAGAGCTGTCTATGTGTTGTCCTTGTCTTATGTGTCTATTTTGGTATTTTATGTGAGTTGTGTCATGAAATGATAGTGTATGGTTAGTTTATGTCTTACAATTTTAGTTTGTATTGTCTATGAGGTTTTAATGTGTATTTACTATCGGCATTTCCACACTTTTAAGTGAGTGTGGCAATGCAAATACAAGGCTCCTTCTGTAAACTTCCCATTTAAATTGCATAACATTACATACGATTTCATCCACGGAGAATGGCAAGAATGACAGTATTCTTCAACAGATGTTTTTTTTTCTTCGTATGAAAGAATTTGGGCACCTTTGGTTTAAATCCATCATAACTGATCACTCTGAGACCATACTGGAAAGGCATTTGATTTTCAGAGCCCTCGTTGTTTACAGCATTGTTAGCCCTCCTGTTGGAGCACAACAGGATGTTCTCTTGCTCCATACAGTCGAAGAGGTCATCAGGTCTCAGACCAAGGGCCTTTTTTCTTCCTCTGATCCTCCATCAGGCCGTATGGCTCCTTAAATCCTTTCAATTGACCAACTGGACTCAACCCCCCTCTCCACACACACACACACACACACATCATCCCAATGTGTTTTCCCCGCCAACAAGGAACCTCTGACTTCCCCTCTTCAATTCACTCTCTCCACCCCAAAGCAGCACTTCATGCAGACTGTATTGTGACTGAGGGCAGCAGAAGCCGGCCCTGATTCCTGGAAGAATGTCCAAAGAAAGTGTGTGTGTGTGTGTGTGTGTGTGTGTGTGGAGGATGGTAGTGGGGGTACAGGGAGGGGAACAGAGTGTTAAGAGCGTCCACTGGATTATGTTTTGACAAAAGACTGGACCCCCCGCTGCAGTAATTTTCCCGCCAGTCAGCTTCCTGTTTCCTGGAATCTGGCAAGTGTTGCGCGCACACATGCACACACGCACACACACACACACACCAACACACACACACACACACACACACACACACGGGGGGCCATTTGGTGCCAGATGCTCACTATGATGCAACAGCAAGACAGTGACCAGCAAGCCCTCGGGCATCTGGTAAATAAAGACTTCCTTTCATCAAATCCCTGGGAACATAATCCATACATTATTTTATCACGCCGCTTGGAAATCGCCTTAAAAACAGGGCGAGAGGGAATCTGCAGAATCCTTTTCATCCTGGGAAAATAATAAAAAGATTATTTTCCGCATTCAAGCTGACTGTCAGTGTTTTTGATGCTCACAGCATGTTCAACACATGGTTTATTACTTCAATAGTCAGCAGCTTTGGGAATAAAACCCGGGTGAAAGACATTTAGAAATCCTCTGTATTTTAGGTCAACGGCCCTCTTTTTTGCATTAAAAATAAAAACATTTATTATTTTTGACATTAACTAACATGTCTTAGACTATAGTCCCTTACATTATCTTGTCTATTTATAGTCAATAAGAAGATATTTAAGATGAAATTCTTTCAACATGATGTAGAAACACAATGTTGAATATGCTGCTTCCATGTACCTGGACCTCAAAGGGGGTTTTCACATCAAGGACTCGGGCTCAATGAGGGTTCTCGGTGATGTCGGTGATATAAGTGAAAATACACGTTGATGCTGCGTCGTAGCATCAGTGTGAAAGTCAGTGGGATTCCAACAGTGGATTTACTAACGTTAGCTTCCTGGACGCCTGATGACCACGTCTAAAAATACTCATCGGACCAATTGCTTCTGCTGCTTTAAAGCCATCGACAAATGTACGACACTATGCACAACATGCTGAGGATGCTGACACTCAAATGTTCACTGCAAATGTCTGAGAGGACAAATGCCAGCCTCCCAAACACACACACACACACACACACACACACACACACACACACACACACACACACACACACACACACACACACACACACACACACACACACACACACACACACACTGTCAACTGCCACAACTGGTGGACGGTTGCTATAAGGTGTGTGTGTGTGTGTGAGACAAACTGGACCTTGTTCACTTCAGACAGCCCCAGTCTGCTGATACAGTGTGAAGGAACACACTCATTGAGTCTGAGTGCGAGTCTAAGAAGTGTTGTTTGGTGCTAAATGAGACCAGTCTCCCCAGCAGCTGCTGCTGTTATTCTAACAGAGGCTGTCATATGTGTCTGTGTGTGTGTGTGTGTGTGTGTGTGTGTGTTTGTGTGTGTGTGTGCACCTCTTGCCCTCAGCTGTTAGTTGCCAACGCTTTTTTGTTTTCAAATGACATCATACAGCGGGGAACAGACAGACAGGATGAAGGGGGGGATCCCATGTATAGAGTTTCAGTAAATAAGGTCAGTACCAGCAGTATAAACAGAGATACACCTGTAAACACCATGAGGACCAGTTACTGGAACGTGTGCTTTTCTGAAACTCAGAAAAAATAAATAATACGTAAAGGTTTTAAGGTCTTCTGCATTGGAATGCTGACAACATACAGGTGTGAACAAAACAGTAGTTGTGATCCACTTTGATAATAAAACTTTACTCACATATCACCTTTTTACAGAGAGTGAAGCTCAAAGTGGTTTACAAAATGCTTTGAAAAACTACAAAACAATGCAAATGCGCAAGCAAATTCAAATTAAAGTGTATGAACGTGTATGATAAAAACAAAGCAGTCACATAACAACAACAAAACATGGGCAGCTAATATGAAGGGCAGCTATGCCAAAAATACCAGACCTACAATACATAATGTGAAAGATAAAAAAATACGACAAACGAAAGCAGGGGAATGAGGGGCGTAAAAAAATAAAAGAGCACAACAAATGTTGAGGATGACTCATTTTCACTCCTGCCTCCAAAGTTAAGAGGCAGACTTGGTCTAATGTTACTATTTTTAAGTGAAACAACTAGTACAACAACAGCATTGCTAGTCCTGAAACCGATTTTTAGTAGATTTAGTAGATTTAGTAGATTTTACAAAATGATTGGCGATATTCAATAAAAAAGAAACAGAACCTTTGCTCCATCAATTGGCCAGACCAGTCAGAGAGAGAATGAGGTGAAATAACACAAAGTTCACAAGTTTTTATAACCCCTAAAAAGATTTGGGGCTTTAAGAAAACATGCAGGGCTGGAGCCTCAGAACCCCCCCCCAACACACACACACACACACACACACACACACCCCTATACACACTCCTATACAAACCCCCACCCCCTCTCCCCCTCGCTCGGCCCCTGATAGAAAATAACAAAACAGTAGTGACAGTTAGGTGAAAGCAGGGCCGAATAAATATGAAAACATGTTCATGCATTTGTCAGATAATAAATCAAGTTGTGTGTCGCTTTCAAACACATGCACCAGCGTCTCACACATGCACCAGCGTCGCACACATGCACCAGCGTCGCACACATGCACCAGCGTCGCTCACATGCACCAGCGTCGCACACATGCACCAGCGTCGCACACATGCACCAGCGTCGCTCACATGCACCAGCGTCGCACACATGCACCAGCGTTACACACATGCACCAGCGTTACACACATGCACCAGCGTCGCACACATGCACCGCAGTTTGTTGGTGTCACTCTGATAAAACCTCTCGTGAATGCACCGCTGTGTAGAGACAGGCCTGGAAGTCCCCCGTGTTGGACTTTCCCCCCAGCATGAGAAAAAGCACATTTGATTTGATAGAAGGGGACTTTCACGCTAAACTTTATATTTGGACCCCAGAACATGTAGATCAGGGTCCTTGTTTGGTTGAAGTCTAGTGCAATGCTAGCCTGGAAATCCAGACCCAAATCCAACAGATACCACGGGCCGACATGTCCTGATTCAGTTTTTCAATGCAATGATTCCAATTATACAAAACAATTTCAAATTATGTGACTCGAGTTCAGTTTTTCCAATGCAAATATTCAAATTTAGCAATTCAAATTCAAATATAAATGATTTAAATTCAGTTTCTGTTGGTTCATATGTCAGCCCATACAGCTGGCCACTGGCCCCGCCTATATCAGATACACCGATGTGATTGGTGGATCTTGCCCCTGACCCCACCTACATCAGATACACCAATGTGATTGGTGGATCTTGCCCCTGACCCCGCCAACATCAGATACAACGATGTGATTGGTGCAGCTCAGCTACCAGGGCATAGGTAATGAGCAGCATTACTCGATGCCAGAGTAACACGCTGAGAAAGTTGAAATTGTGCTCTGGCGAGAACTCTGGATTTCCAGGGTAGTGCAAAGCAAGTTCTAAAAAAAAGATTCTTTTAAGGTTCCTGTGGTCAACCATTTGTTAAAACAGTAACCTACCATATTACACGATGCACATGCACTTTAAATGCACATACACTTTTGTAAAAATTGAACTTTATCTCAATGTGGTTGAACTATGAAACAATAAAGTAGCAAAACTCTCAGTTTACAGGAAACTCATTCCTGAGGCAAAATGAGCAGATTGCTCCTCTGTGCATTATGCAGAACTCGCCCTGGTATTGTAGGAATTTGGCTGGGGACCAGTATAATGTGAGGCCATGGGGTTAAAAGTCCTCGTCCCGTTATATTTTTGAACATAGCCTCATTGTCCCTCTCAGTCTCCCATTCAGCTACTGGGATGGTGTTCCATGTGTGTGTGTCTCTGATCTGGCTTTCTTTAAAGAGTAACTGCACTGATCTGACTCCACTGAATCACCAATACCACTGAATGAATATAGTGGCTTTACTGATAGCCAGGCTCTCATTGGCCAGCTGTTTTCCAATCAGAGTCAAGCAGCTTAGCATGATTTAGCTTAGCTTTAAATTTAAATAAGGATTCTGATGTTCAAAAATGAGTAGGAAGAAATTAAAAAAAATCGTGTCTGGTCCTAGCCCCTTTTTGTACTTGTGTACTTTTCAGTATAATTCTTCACTTATTTATCCACAGATACATACGCATGCATATATACACACACACACACACACACAGATACACATGCATACACGTTTACACACACAGACAGGCTTCATTTACAGGGGGGAGGGTGGGGTTACACCCCTACCCCTACCCCAAAAGTATGATTTAATTTACCCAAATAAAGGCATCTGCACCACTAAATGATGCAGAAAATCAAGTGTTTGAAGCTCAAAAATTCAATTTTGCTCAAATTATAGAGATCTCAACCATGTCTGAACCCATCCCAAAGTTACGCCCTTGCAGACACACAGCTACCTACCATGTTTCACCCGTCAGTTAGATAAAAATCGAATAACAGCCCATCCAAACTAGACATAATATGCAACCCCAATAACAATTCAGTCAGTAGATAAGACAACCACCTCGAGTCCTTCCCGTTATTAACAGTGCTAGTATGGTAGCTAGATTTGTAGGCCTACAGAACTAAGCAAAACAGACTGACACGGCTTGCAGCTGCATAAATGATGCCTTCATTGACTGTTGTACGTTCTGAAGTGGTTTTGAACCAACTAGTCCTCCAAACCCTATGACAAAATAGCTGTCTTGTTCTTAATATTTTCTGATACAACCCATAGGGGCATTTTCTTTTCTTTCTCATATCAAAATCTTAGAAAGTAAAAGATTGACTACTAACAACATGCTTTGAAACGATTAGCATCATCAGCATCTTCATTAACCACAGGCCTGAAAAATAAGTGTGTTTGCGGATGCTCCCATCCAGCCATATCTAACAGAGTCATTACCATAACAAACATCAACTCCCTTTGTAATTCATGCCCCCTTTTTGTCCAATACAAACAACAGAGTTAATGCAGCAGTCCACTGAACTGTTCCCTTTTCACTGCTATTGTTCCTGGTTTGTTTTCCACAGTGGGCCCCCGTCGACCCCATTACTCCACAACCAGCCCACTTACTGTTACTGGGCTTTATTGTTTGAAAAAACACTCTTGGTTGTGGACAGTACTCATTGCACTGGCTCCCTGTTTCATTCCGGATCGACTACAAAATCCTCATGCTTACACAAAAATGTATCACTGGA
>NC_048409.1:28651302-28658198 GCF_013103735.1 Etheostoma cragini
CCAAATTTGTTATAAATGTCTTGTCACCGTGGGATAGAGGGAAACGCAATTTCGATTTCTTTGTATGTTTTTGACATGAAATTGTGAAGAAATTGACAATAAAGCAGACTTTGACTTTGATTTTTGTGCTGATTGTTTTTATTGTTATTATTCTCCTGTGTAGCACTTTGAGATTCTTTGGAATGGAAAGTGCGTTATAAATAAAATATATTATTATTATTATTATTATTATTATTACAGTGGAAGTTGGTCTGGGTAAAACCCTGACAAACCTTCGGCAAATTTGAGGTTTGCTCTGCAAGTCCGTCTGGCCCATTTCCAATTTTTCCAAATCGAGGCACCAGTCATATGACGATAGCTCTGCAACATGCTTCCTGGTTGGGATGTTTTTCCGTCGCTCTGCATATGTCGTCTCCTTTATCCCTGTGATTGGGTTAAGGTCCGTCCAATTGCGCCCAGAGTAGGGTGACCAGACGTCAGGCTGAATCTGTCCCGGAAATGTCCCCGGATTTCCCTGGGACTGACAGACCCGATGTTGGAATGAAAGAAAGAAAACACTGACCAAAACGGACTCGTCAGTCGCACACCATACACCCACAGACCCAAGGCAGCCAGAGCCAGCGCTGCTCAGAGCTCAGAGATGTTTTAGAAAGCCATATTTTACGATGCCAAAATTTTTGATTATTTACATGGAGTCTGGTGGGTTTAGCGAACGCAATTCCGCGGACTTTGATGTTTTAAAAAAGGATCTTAATCTTTAGCAGAAAGGTCGACCTCCTTAGAAATCCTTTCCGTGATGTTGTCAGACACTTAGAATATTAATCTGAGTCTGTCAGCAGCAGAACGAGCACTTTCATGAGCGTAAACACAAGCTGGACAATTATCCCATTAACTTCCATCGTAGCTTGTTTCTCTGCTGCCGACTGCAGAGACACTGCAGGGGAACAGCTCCAGGTCTAGTGTCCCCGTTTTAAGTTTTACAAAAATAAAAACAGGACGTGTTTTGGAGGTACAAACGCGTCTGAGATGAAAACGTCCCCGGTTTTTGTCTGAGAAATCTGGTCACCTTAGCCCAGAGGCATTAGAGCGGCGTCCATTGGTGGCGCCCCTTTTGGACCCACTCTCAGTGAGAAGGGTCTGGGGTCAACCAGCCTACGGGGGAAGGCACATAGGAGATACCAATACCCAGGTGTTGGTGCTGAAGTACCAGCCTCTGGATGGCCGACCTATTTGATATGACAGTCAGTACATTTACATGCACAAAAAAAAACGACCTCTTACTTTGGAAGCCAGGTTTGCCTATTTTAACGGCACATCTGTGTTTTAGAATCCGCTTTCATAGCCAAGTAAGTGAACCAGTGATGGAGTAATTGAGTCCTTGACTCGAGACTCACACTCGAAGATTCATTATTTAGGACTCTGAAGTTGGATGAAGTTTTGTTTTTTTAATGCGTAGTAGGCAGTGATGGAGTACTTGGAGTGCCAGAATCTTCTTTGGTGACTCGAGACTTGACTTGGACTTAGCAGTTGGTGACTCGAATGCACCACTGATGTCAACACAAACACATAATTTAACTTTGTCTTTTTATTGTTGTTTATACACAGAAACAAGTACGCTTTGACAAGTAAAGGTGAATAATATACAGGACTATTATGTACATAAGTATGTAAAAGAAAGGAGTACACATAAACACACACACACACATAAAAAGCACCAATGACCAAGTCTGATACCATTGCACTTGAACTGAAAACCAGTGTTTAATAAGCTGACTGCATACACACACACACACACACATCCCCCTTACTCTACACTTCATTTATTTGTGTGTGTGTGTGTGTGTGTGTGTGTGTGTGTGTGTCCACGTGTCTCCTGTCAACAGGTCTGCAGACCAAACACACAGTGACATAATTACTACAGGAAGAGAAACAAGGTCAACAGAGGTAGGTGTGTGTGTGTGTGTGTGAGTGTGTGTGTGTGTGTGTGTGTGTGTGTGTGTGTGTGTATGTGTGTGCCTTTCAGAGGTGGTCTGGCAGACATAAAAACAAACACACATACAAAGACACACACACACGCGCCACCTTGTACACTGTGTCCTTATGCCCTGAGTGTGAGTGTGTTTTCATGTGTCTGCCACTGATATGAACCAGTGGAACTAATTAAGTAGTGTGTGTGTGTGTGTGTGTGTGTGTGTGTGTGTGTGTGTGTGTGTAGGCCCATGGCGCTGATAAGCAAGTGAGCCGCTTTGACCACATCCATTGCCTCACAATGATAATTCGAGCAGTTAACGAGACACAACGGGTGTTACAATGCTTCCTCTGCATATACAGTTTACGTGTGTGTGTGTGTGTGTTTGTGTGTGTGTGTGTGTGTGTGTGTGTGTGTGTGTGTGCTTGTGTGCGGTTAGCTGTGTGGTAATGTTTAAGCGAAGAGGGGTTAACGAACACATCTGCCGTCAGTTAGAGCGTACAGCCAGACTTCTGTATGTGGTTTACTGTTGAGTGAGTGTGTGTGTGTGTGTGTGTGTGTGTTCCTGTTTGTGTACATGCTACATAATCTACAAATCATCTTTACACACCAGGGTATTTAAAAAAAAAAAAAAAGGTAAGGACAGTGAAGCCTGCGATTGCAGTGTTATAATGCTTGTTTTGAAGAAGCGTTGGTCTGCATCAGGAGGAGGAACACGTGGTTGGGACACTCGTGCTGATTGGAGGACGGTGGCTAGGATTCTGGGAGAAACCAACGTGTGAATATTTGGGCTTTTTTTAAAGAATTCTTTGTGCAATATTTGAGTCAATCACTTACAACCAGTGAGATTTGGTCATTTAAATTTGAGAAGTTACTGTAAGTGTGTTCAGTTGTCCACATGTCGTCTGAGGGTTTGTTTTCTCAGGTTGAAATCAACATCAGAATCTGCTTTATTTTGCCAGGTATGAGGACTCATACGAGGAATTTTACTTTGCAATTTCGTTGCTCACAATGTGCTTACACCTACAAAACAACCAAACAATATATTTACACTAATATATACACACTAATATACACATGCTAATATAAACACAATAATATACACACGCTCTAAACAGAATCAAAAACAACATAAAGCCATGAGTGCAATACAAATTATTTAAATGTGGGCCATAGTATAAAGGATGTTGGGATAAATAGTATTATGTTATTATATTACAATATGAACATTATCAACAGTTCTGGAATTGGGAATGAGAATGATGAATAAATAACAAATTATAAGTGAGATATGAGAATGAGAATGATGAATAATACTTAATAAGTGGAATAATAAGTGGAACCAGTTAACAGTGGCAGTTTAGAGACAGTGTTACTGGGTTATTGCACAGAATTGAACTTGAAATTGAAATTAGTGGATACTTTTGTTGTGTTCTCCATATTCTTTGGTTTGTTTTAACACAGAAACTAAATTCAAGGGAACCAAAATGCATCACTGCTTGTGTGAAAACGTTCACTCTCGTGCTCGTTGGCTAGATGCGTCTGGGTCGGTAGAAAGAAGGTAAACACAGAAAGAAGCTCAAAGGCAACACATGTGGTAGGGTGACCGTAAGGCAAGGCAAGGCAGCTTTATCTGTAGAGCACATTTCAGCAACAGGGCAACTCAAAGTGCTTTACATAAAATCAGTTAAACAGATAAAACACAGGTACAAACAGTTAAAAACCATAAGCATCAAAAACCGATAAAACACACGAATAGACAGTTAAAAACCAAATAGGAGTTTTTAAACTTGAGACTACCTTTCCCACTAAATAGTCAATATTAGTGTTATCCTTCGTGTCACTACCTTTCAAGACTATTCTATTTTTAGAGACGTTACTTTTCGTCTCTGACTCTTCTTCGCACTAATTAAGCCGATATAGTGCTGCCATTCATGTCTATCTCGACACTACACATTCACATTTTTTCTTTAAAGTGCTACCCCTTGAGTCTGACTTCCTTTATTTTATTTTTAAACTTTAGACTACCTTTCACACTAAATAGTCAATGTTAGTGCTATCCTTCGTGATCACCTCAGTGTCACTACCGTACATAGATTTCCAAAAAAGAGGCCACTCTGCCCGGCCTCGCGACACAAATTCAGACAGGCTTCTCATAGGTTAATAAAAAAAGAGACCTTCGTTTGCTCCAACTTTGCAGCATTGCTACAATATGGTAAGATTTAAGATGAAAGACAAAAATCTAAAATACAAAAGAATGAAAAAACTACATTTGCAGGCTAGATTTAATCATAAATGCTTGATGGCATACTATGCATGAATTGTTGCTGACTGTTTTGTAAACACAACATTGAAAGCTGCCAGAACACAGCCGCGTGTGCCACCTGCATCATCACTCAAGTAAAAGCCAACTCCAGATCCACTCTTGTTTGTAAATCTTATGAAAGTTTCAATGCCTTCAGCCAAAAAAAAAACATGTAATAAGGTGTTTTCAGACACTTTGCCTGTGTAGTTGCTGTGTTCTGGAAATCCTCCTGTGGATGAAGGTCACGGGTTTTATGTTCATATTTCACTACACATGAGCAGCATTGGTCACTTTGGCCGAAGAAAAGAGCTCCAGCTACAGAAACTAACTTTTCTTTGCAGGACATCAAAGAAAAAAAGAAGTTGATGTCATTAAAGTTAGTTTGACAGGTGATCTTTGAACACCACAGGAAGTGATCATTAGCGGACACGGATGACGAGATTACAACTTTACCTTTAATGGTGTGCTAACAGAGGGACTGGGACAGCAACAACAGAAGAGAGGGCTCTTTAATACGAGTGTCATGTTGCTTCCTGTCTCTGAAGTGTGTGTGTGTGTGTGTGTGTGTGTGTGTGTGTGTGTGTGTGTACGTGCACGCACACACACACACACACACACACACACACACACACACACACACGTGCACGCACGCACACACACACACACACACACACACACGTTTTTTAAATACCCCTGGTTAGTATGGACAGCTGGTCTGTTGGCGGGAAAGCAGTGGCCAGCTGTCACTGAGAGAGAGAGGGGGGGGGGGGGGGGGGTAAAAACCCACCAGGAGATGGGAAGAGAGGAAGAACAAGAAAACAGAGAAACATCTAGAGAGAGAGAGAGAGAGAGAAATACACATGTAGAGCGGAAAGGAAACCAAGTGAAATGAGAGAAAAACCTGGAAAAAGAGTAAAACTCTCGTTTCATTTATCGTTTCAATGCTGTTTGCACAGCATGGAAAAACAAGTAGTAAAGGCAGGGCGATGGTTTTCATAATTTACTCAGTTCGCTTGTGATCAAAATCAAATATTGCTTCATGAAATACATTTATTCCCACCAACTCCTTACACTAATATTGAACTTTTTGGAGCTTATTTGCCTTAAACAGCTGCTTGCTATGAGATAAAAGAGGTTATTAAAGGTCACACCCCAGTGATGATACCTCCCAGATGTATAGACACATTTGGCCACGTTTGAGGGTTCTCATCCTTGTATTTCTTCTTTAAAAATAGTTTTTATTGAAATTAAAATGTAGACTTTGTTTGAAATCACTACACACTGGCCTGAGAGGGAGTGAGCGGACCCTAGAAGTCCAGATTTCTCGGTATAGAGCGTCATTTGAATGTTCTCAGCAACTTACTCTGGCATCGAGTAATGCTGCTCATTAACTATGCCCTCGTAGCCGAGCTGCACCAATCACATCGGGGTATCTGATAAGTGGGCGGGGCCAGAGGTGAGCTGAACACATGGCGACAGACATTAGTAAACATTGGAAGATTCTTACTCACAGTGACAGGTTCAATTCCTGTTCAATAACCCAGCAACACTGTCTCTAATCAGTCTGTTTACTGGTTCCACCTGTTATTCATTCACCTTTCATCGTTCTCATTCTCCACTTCAGAGCTGTTCATTCTGTTCATATTGTAATGTAACATTTATATAAGTAAGATTTTTAAATGCACGCCTCTGGAGATGGGCGCCTAGCTGCTGGGTGCAGGTCCCGGCAGGGTGTGGGGTCTGAGCCACAGAGGTGAACGGCTACCTCCACTGCTGCTGTAACACCGGAATTTCCCATTTTTCTTGGGATCAATAAACATCTATCTATCTATCTATCTATCTATCTGTCTATCTATCTATCTATCTATCTATCTATCTATCTATCTATCTATCTATCTATCTATCTATCTATCTATATAATAATATGAAAATGCAGTTTAACAATAAAGTGTTTTTTCACAACAGAACAGAGGATCATAATGTTTTTTTAATGTTCTCATGAATAAAACGCATAAAAATATAAACTTGTGATATGAAACACCAAAACAAATCAAAACGGGACGTTGTAGAGCGCCCTCTGGTGGACAAACGCCAACACTCACAACGGTGTTTGGTTGAAGGGTGTTTTGTCCGTTTTTATTTTATTTATTGGCCATTTAAAAATGCCGATAGTTTGGAAAATGCCTAAAATGGTCTGATAATAACAGTCTGGAGAGAGAGAGAGAGAGAGAGAGAGAGAGAGAGAGAGACAAATAGTAATGCTTGTTTAACATTAGCAATGCTCATATTCATGCTAACATTTCCCAGTCTTTTAGTGTTTCTTGTCCTCTGTTCTAAGTGAATTATTCAGTTAATATGAAACGTGTGTCTTTTTGACAGAATGATCAGATCATGTTAAATACTTCTTCTGATATTCTTTTGAATCTAATACCGAGTCCTCGCAAAAGTGTTAAATTCAACACTTGTTCTTTCCATCTCTCTCTCTCTCTCCACAATGAGGCCTTCATTCAACCTTTAGTTTCAATGAGGTTAATTATCTGTCTCCTAACTGGCCTCAGGGCATACACACACACACACGCACACACACACGCACACACACACACACACACACACACACACACA
>NC_048409.1:28658298-28663461 GCF_013103735.1 Etheostoma cragini
CACACACACACACACACACACACACACACACACACACACACACACACACACACAGACACACACACACACAAACACACAGACACACACCGTTCTTTATGTATAACCTGACTCCCACACTCTTCATTCTGTCTGAGAAACACATAAACACGGTAACACACACACACACAAACACACAAACACACACACTGTACAACTTGTGATCAAACTTGAAGCCGCTTTACTGTTGGTTCCTAAATATTTGTGAATCTAAAGATAGAGTATATAGAACAGAATGGAGTCGTAGAGTCAGTCTTCTGTGTGTATTTTGTCTAATTCGGTTGAATTTTTCATAATTAATAAGTGTCACTTTCGTTCTTTTCTGTTATGTTCTGCACACAGTCAGCTGATGCAGGTTGTAAAACGTTGGTCTTTAGTCCCCCAGACTTCATTATTGCACAGAAAACCAGCTTTCATGAGTGAGAAAGGCCTTCACAATAAACAGAAAGCTTGAACTTGAGTTAAAACCAGAAGATATTCTGTCATTTTTACATCTTTCCTTCATGTTTGTCCTCTTTTCTCCATCTCCACGGCTTTGGGATACAGCTTAATTTTCCCACCCTTCGTCTTGCTTTCTGTCCCTCTCTCTTTGTTAATTTCTTTCTCTTCTCGTTCTTTATTTTTTTCCTCTTTCTCCCCATCCCTTCCCCCAGTTTTCCCACCTCCATGCCTCATCAGCAGCACCACAAAGCCCGGCCCTGCCCTGGCAACCACCGCACCACCGCCTCTGCCCCGGCAACAGGCCGTCGTCAGGGCTGCCGACCCCTGACCCCATCACAGCTGCTCAGCCATCGCATGTCCCACAATCCCCTGCTTCCTGCCCGCTCCCGTGACCAGGGGGTCACACTCACGGGAATCAGCGGTGAATAAGACTCCATCACTTTCCCTCCGTCCATTTCTTAAAAATAAATTGAGACGAGAGGAAGCGAGGAGAGGAGAGAAGAGACTAGGAAAGGAAAGAAGAGTAAATGAAAAGAGACAAGAAGAGACTGTAGAGAATGAAAAGGAGAGACGACTGTAATGAAGAGAGTGAATAAGGAAAAGGAGACAAAAGAAAAGGAGAGAGAAAATACCCGAAGGGACGGAAGTTAGGGAGAAGGAATGGAAGCAGGGAACGAAGAGGAAAGGAAAGAAGGAGTAGAGAGGAAAGGAATGAGGAGAGAAGAGACAAGGAAACAAGAGTAAATGAAAGGAGAGAAGGACTGATAATCAGAGGAGCATAGAGGCGAGTAGAGGATATAAAAAGAGAGGAAATTAAAGGAAACTGTAAGAAGAGGAGAGGAGGAAAAAAGAGGAAGGAAAAGACAAGATCATTTAAAAAAGTAGGGGAGAGATAATGGAAGAAAAGGAAGAAACAAGGAAAGAAGATGAAAAGAAACAAGGAGAAGAGATGAGAGGAGGATTGCAGTAAAATGCAGAGAACAGAAAAAATCTGAAATAGATAGTAGTAGTAATAATAGTTTGATGCTAACGTTAGCTCCAAACACCATTCAACTGACAGCTTTAGCTGTGTTTGATTGCTAGCTTGTAGCTAAGCTAACAATCATATTAAAAATGTTTTATCTATCTAAGATTGTTTGAAGCTCAAGACACAAGTCAACTGACAGCCGTTGTAGCGTTTGATGCTAACTTGCAGCCAGCAGTGAACAAGCGTCTTTATGTTGGTCCTATTGACATTACAGAAGTCTCTCGTTAGCGTCTTGTAGGCTACTTGTCGCTAAGTGACGCACGCGCGACTCACATCTGCCCTCGTCGCAGCGTGTCTGCACTCAGCTCACATAGAGACAGGACGCGAGAGCCACCGTCATAGCGATGACAGTTAAGTTTAAACACCAAAATGACAAGTTAAGATTTAAAAAAAGTTGTTTGTTTGGGTTAAAACCAACGGCTAAAGCCCCTAAAGGAGTTAGGAACCCATTTCCTGTGAGAAAGTCTTGTGTTTTTCCTTCTTCCAGGAGAGAAACAACGCTCCCCCATTTTAAAACACATGGCAATATGTTACCGGAGGAAAAACCTTGTTTTATTGTCACAAACAAGAAAATCTCCTAAACAGATGTGTACATGTGCTGGAAAGCCAACACTAATATCAGGGTCTCTGATGACACTCATGTGCTACTTGTAGTGTCATGGGTGGTTGCAAAAGATGAAGAAGAAGAAGAAGAAGAAGAAGAAGAACTACTTCCTGCTTCTTTTGTTTGGAGGTTTCGGAGCTTTGAGTTGATGTCAGTCGAGAGCTGAGGCCCAGCGTGGTGCAACAAATACACATCCCACGTGAAAAGAGTTGCTGATGAAGTTTAGGTTAGACTTAGAGGATGATGCAGTCTGTGTGTGTGTGTGTGTGTGTGTGTGTGTGTGTGTGTGTGTGCGAGTGTCTCGGTTCCAGGTGCTGTCCCTGGTGTAACCGGAGCAGGTCTTTATTAATAAATAATGCATCTGAACGAGTCAGCCCATCAGTCAGCCAGTAGCTTCGGCTTATTCTGCCATTTGCCCTCCAAAAGGACAGACACCCACACACACACACACCCACACACACCCGCACACACACACACACACACACACACACACACACACACACACACATACGGAAACAACACACAACATCACAGAGGCTGAGATAACCTGACAGTTTTCAGCTCCAGGATTCAATTTCAGGGATTCTTCATTTTGTCGTGTCACCCGGAGCCTCCTCAGCGACCATGAATCCTGAATAGTAAGTGTTGGTTCTTTCTGTATGCTGCGTGTTATTTACACAAAACACACAATGTGCACAACGGGAAGACTCTGACATCTGCTCTCCAACGGTGACGGCTGACATTAAAAAGTTAGGAGACAACATCAGAGCCTTGTTTTTGACGTGGACGCAGTGTTCAGGGAGAGGTCTTTGCAGTCGGTGCCGTGTGTTTTGTTGTTTGTGCTAACTCTGCCCAACACCGTAACACACATTTACTAATTTAATCTTGTGAGTTTGTGAGTCCTAATGTCTTAGTTATATGTCTACGGTTAAGATTAGATACGTTACTGTATACCAGACACATGTATATTTAATATAAAGGACGGATGATCTCAGAGTTTTGACTGACTAAGATGACAGTTGTAGAGTTGTGAGTTACAGAAGAAAAAGTCTAGTTCCTTTTCTGCATAGATAATTCTGGGGAGTTAGATCACTAGGCCCCTGGGGCTGCTGGGTATTGCAGTCCTATGACTGATGTGCTTCATTTTCCACATCAAACTGAAGAAGAAAGTGAGACTTCTCCCTCAAAACGGTGCTCTGTTCTGTTAATTTCAGACGCATTACAAGGGTGGATTTTAATTATATTCATTTAAGGATTATTTAGGACTATTAGTAATATGTTATCTTGGTAAACTATACATTTTATTTTAATACAACTTTGCAAACTCTTCAATGAGTGAACATGTTCATGATAATGTGTTGATGTACATCTGCAGTTATGTGTGTGTGTGTGTGTGTCCTCCTCCAGTGACTACCTGTTCAAACTTCTTCTGATCGGTGACTCTGGAGTCGGAAAGTCATGTCTGTTGCTGCGCTTTGCGGTAGGCGCGCGCACACACACACACACACACACACACACACAGAGTGCGTGACACTATCTTTGTGGGGACCGGTCATTGATGTAATGCATTCCCTAGCCCCTTACCCTAACCTTAACCTTATCCATCACGACTAGATGCCTAACCTTAACCCTTACCCTTCCCTAACCATGACCTAACTCTAACCCTAATCCTAAAACCAGGTCTTAACCCTTAAACAGCCCTCTAAAGTTCTGGTGGTCCAGCATTTTTGGCCCACAAAGCTATTGGGACCCCACAAATGTAGTTAAACAAGAACACACACTTCATTTTATACACTTTACTGCTTATTGTTGATTGACCGTCACCCCCCCCCCCCCCCCCCCCCCCCCCCCCCCCCCCCCCCCTCAGGATGACACCTACACTGAGAGCTACATCTCCACCATCGGAGTCGACTTTAAGATCAGGACCATCGACATGGACGGGAAGATGGTGAAACTACAGATTGTAAGAGTTTGCTGATCAGACACAGTGGTGGGGAGTGGGTTCTTGTTAGAAAACAACATGTAGTCTGTTAAAGCAATGCAAAAAACAGAAAATACTGTGTCATGTAAGCTTGGTACTGACCATGCTCACCATCTCACTGTGTGTGTGTGTGTGTGTGTGTGTGTGTGTGTGTGTGTGTGTGTCCTCAGTGGGACACAGCCGGTCAGGAGAGATTTCGAACCATCACCTCCAGCTACTACAGAGGAGCGCACGGCATCATCATCGTCTACGACGTCACCGAGCAGGTCGGCGTGCGTTTCTGTCACATCATCAACAACACAACGGGACGGAGATCCAACATTAAACTCCTCTTCTTCTCTTCTTCTTCTCCTCTCCACAGGAGTCCTTCAACAACGTGAGGCAGTGGCTGGACGAGATAGATCGCTACGCCTGTGACAACGTCTCCAGGCTGCTGGTGGGGAACAAGTGTGACCTCGTTGGTAAGAAGGTGGTGGACGCCGGCGCCGCTCAGGTAACAGGCCGTCGGCTCAAGGAGCAACTCAAACCTCCAAATATCGACCCGTTGCTTCATCATCTGAGTTATTCTTGTCTTGATTCATTTATTTGATGAAAAAAATCCTTTGATTCTGCTCTTTTTGATGTTTTTGTTGTTTTTTCCCCCCGACATTTTTGCAGCTTTTTCTGACATTTTCCACTTTTTTTAAGAGTTCTATTATCATTTTTTTCCCGATGCTATGAAATTGATTTAAACCAAATGTAATGAAAGGGGTGAACTGATCGTTTATTTTACTTGTTATGAGTGTCGTAGGGAACAGCTGAATGGATTTAAGAGAGCATCGATAAAAAGTTAGGTCTTCCTGAAAGAGTTTACGCTGAGCTACGTTTGGATCAGAAATAACTTTAAGACTAGTCAAAGGGTCCAAAAAGAGAAGTTATATCAACTGAAATCCGCCACACACACTTATCACTGTTTGTTTCCTCACACATCTAAATAATCTGTTGTTGAAGATAGGTAGCGAGCGCCTGGTGGCCGGGTTTGCCACGGAGCCCGGTCGGGCACAGCCCGAAAAAGCTACGTGGCACCCCCATCTC
>NC_048409.1:28663561-28673229 GCF_013103735.1 Etheostoma cragini
GTTTGGGGTCCCCTGCTGGAGCTGCTGCCCCCGCGACCCGATACCGGATAAGCGGTCGAAGATGGATGGATGGATGAAGATAGGTCAGCCTCCGTGTTTCAGACACAGACAAATGACACGGCACGATAGAGAGTCGAGTTTCCTACGATGATGAGACAAAGAACCACGTACAAGCCTTTTACTACTACTAACTCAGTGTTTCATGTTCAGTTGTTTTAATTAACCATTAACCCTTGTGTTGTCTTTGAAAAATTGAAAATCACCACTTTTGTTGACGCTCGTTATCAATGTTTTTAACTTTTTCTTCACATTTTTGTCCCCTTTTTTCCAATGTGTGTCATTTTTTGACCTTTTCAACAATACGTAACACTGACTTATTGATTTTACTTTACAGTTATTTTTGGAATTTGTAAAAGGTTTGTAGCGTCGGTGTATCGGGGGTGTAGTGGCTGCTCGGTCGTCAGACACCGCCTACCAAGAGTCTGGGTCTGGGTCTGGGTCTGATCCAGGTTTCTGCCTAAAGGGGAGTTTTTCCTCGCCACTGTCGCCCTGTTGCTTGCTCTGTAGGAAACTACTAGAACTGTGGGGTCCTTGTAAATTCTGGAGTGTGGTCTAGACCTCCTCTATCTCTAAAGTGTCTTGAGATAAGGCTTGTTATGAATTGATACTATAAATAAAATTGAATTAAAATTGAATTGAAATTGAATTGAAATTGAATTGAATTGAATTGAATTGAATTGGGCTTCTCCCATAATCGAACGTAGAACGCTGTTACGTCAGAGCGGCCAAAGCGTCAAAAAGCGTTAAAAAGTTTTACTACTTTTGGACAAGCGTACTTCCCAGGGCGGCTATGTGTCCCTACATGTCCCTATGTAGGGACACATAGGTCCCTACATAGGGACCTATTTGTCACACGTTTCCTCTCCTTCTCCCTTCTTTTTCTCTCCCACGCCCCCTCTGTCCCTGTGCAGGACCTGGCCTCGTCTCTGAAGATCCCCTTCCTGGAGACGAGTGCTAAGAGCGCTGATAACGTGGAGAGGGCTTTCCTCACCATGGCCTCCGAGATCCACAAGCGCGTGGCCAGCGAGGGAGGGGGGGTGCAGGCCGAGTCCAAAGAGGCCAGGGCCCAGAATGCCAAGATCAGCAGCACCCCCCTGTGGCTGGGAGGGGAGAAACAGGCGCAGGAGGCCGGGAACTGCTGCTGAGCTGGGAGAGACGACGCCGTGGTGACACGACAACACTGAGACATGTAGAGGGACATGTAGAGGGACATGTAGAGGGACATGTAGAGAGACATGTAGAGAGACATTTTTTTTTGTCATTGTAATTACATCCACCGGTCTAGTTTCAGGACTGTGTGGTTGTGCCTTTGGACACACACATATTGTCAGATTTTGGACATCTTGGCTATTGAACTAAAAACACATAGAATAATTAGGGCTGCACATTATAATGTCTTTATCAACTGGTGCAGTAAACACATCGCGAAAGGCTGCGACATGATGCAAAATAAACAAGGTTTTTGTGTTAATTGAAAGAAAATCTCAGTAGAAAACTGCACTTTAAAATGTAACCGTCATTCCGATATTCAACAAGGTTATTGCATATTGCATTTGTTCCTCATATCGTGCAGCGGTCATAACAAAATGGACTTCTCATGAGGAAAAATAAGAGTTTGGAGCATGACGACAGTATATTTTTGAGCTTGGTATTTTTAAATAAAACGTGTAGTCAAAGCTCAAAGACAAACAGGTGACAGATGACAGAGCAGAATTTGAAACTCAGCCAAATGAACAACTACAGGATGAGATTTGGGAAGAGGTCTATAAATACACAGAGGGCCATTCCCTGTATCACTTCTTTAACTCAAGATAAAATAGGGAAAAAGCAGAGACTGTCACGTGAAAATAGCAATATCTAAATAATGGTTAATACTCACACAGAAAGGGAAATTTCCTTCCACAATGGGATGTTGATGTATGCAGTATGTGCGGGTGTTATGGATGAATTTATTTAGTGATTTAGACTGTCAGTTACAATCAGAGGAGATTTATTGTATTTACCAGTTGTTGCTGTGTTCTGCATGTTGTTTGTTCACGTCAATAAAGACATCTAAGGAGCCGTGATGCTGTAAATGTGATTCAGAGAGCTGAAATACACACACACACACACACACACACACACACACATTTAAAGTTTTTGCAATTTTCCGGACCAACTAAAGTAAAGCTGGTCACTCGTTTCTCTTCCCTTAGCTGATTGGTTCATGCCATAATATGAATTCTACCAGTCGTCCAATAGGCTGTCGGCTGTGTATCAACCTGACTTCTGCACATCACAACTGATGGTCCCAACTCCATTAATAACGCAAGAAATCCCACTAATTAACCCTGACAAGGCCCACCTGGGTGGGGGGGAAACCAGTTCAGGGACTACCTTATGAAGCTCATTGAGAGAACACCAAGGGTTTGCAGTGCTACCAAAAAAGCAAAGAGGGGGTACTTGGAAGAAAGTAGAATATAAGACATGTTTTCAGTTATTTCACACTTTTTTTGTTAAGTACATAATTCCACATTTGTTCATTCTTGGTTTTGATGCCTTCAGTGATAATCTTCAATGTAAATAGTCATGAAAATAAAGGAAACTCATTGAGTGAGAAGGTGTAAACAAACGTTTTTGGCCTGTACTGTGTGTGTGTGTGTGTGTGTGTGTGTATATATATATATATATATATATATATATATATATATATATATATATATATATATATATATATATATATATATATATATACATATACACACACATATAAAAATATGTATATATTGAACTCTAAAGATTTTAGTGTTGTGTTATACACAACATGATAAAAAGTTTTTTTATTAGGATAACAGCTGAATGGATTTAGGAGACCATCGATTAAAAGTTAGGTCTTCCTGAAAGAATTTAGGGTTACATACTAGTTGTTATACCTTGGTCTATATATCAGCCTGTAATCAACGGTCTGTAAAACAAAGGTTATGAATGAACGCTAAAACTTGGAACCCAGCTTTCACTGTTTTGTGATTTCTGATTTTAAGTATTGTAAACGAGGTCTTATGCTTGACAGTATCAAGACAATCATTTTGGGTTCCACTTTCCCTCAAATATCATATCTGGCAAGACCAGTGGCTGAGACCGAGACAAGTCCGAGTCCAAATACTAGAGAGTACGAGACAAGTCCGAGACCATAGAAAAACGGTCTTGAGTCCTGACTCAAGCCCGGTCTTGAGTACTACAGCCCTGTGTCTCTTATTTAAAATGTTTCTTATGTTGAATACAAATAAAGTTTATTTCTAGAGCACATTTAAACGCAGCTTCAGCTTTTCCAAAATTTTGGATTTTTTGAACCCCTTACCAGCCAAGATAGGAAAAACTTAAGGAGGGCGATCTCAGAGACAATCAGCGCCTCCTTTCAGTTTGCCAGTTGCTCCCCGAGGAGTGTGACACACGCAGGATGTACAGTCTTCACAAAGCATTGTGCAGAGATATGAGTGTTTAATGAAGATACAGCGTGTGTTTCTGCCTGACCTCCATCTCGTGGGATTATCACCGCACAGCTCCAGGCACTTGTCCTCAGTGTGTCATATGTCCCAGGTCAAGAAAGATGGAATGTTTTCACTCCTTAGTGCAAAAGTACAACCAAGTATGTGTCGATCTGATAGTTTGTATGAGGTCAGAAGTTATGTCCTACATGACAACCGCTTGACATACTGTGTAGGCTAGAGGAGCTCAAGAACATACACAAACCAGGATGGAGGAAAACTTGGAAATACAGGCAGCTGCTGTTAGTTTTCCTTCCACTAGATGTCAGTCCTGTGCTGCTTTTCAGCTCGGTTTGCTGCTGCTAGAGGGACAAACTGACAATCTGAACCTGGCCGACGGCATCAAGTCATATCTGGACCTCTCATTTCCCATCCTCCCTATAATTTTCTCTCAACCTCTCCTGTTTGCTCCCCTCCATTTATCTCTCATCCACTTTCTCCCACATCCTCCTCTGCATTTCCTTAAAGGGATGGTTTGAAGCTTTGGAAGTTGGTGTATGAGCTACTACTCCATAGCCAGCGTGTTGTAGATTCAGGAGTACCAACCCAGGATCTAAGGAATATATTGCTGTGGCAATGCATTCTCACTCCAAACTTGTAAAATACAGAAGCTTGGGCAGTGGCTGTCAGCATCAGATACCAAAAAAAGCACCGTTGAGTGTGTGTGTAGAACAAACCGGGCAGAGGAGCACCTACGCGGCGCTGGAATATGTCGTAGCATTAAAAGCAACGGTAGTAAGTGTGAAACTTGGGACTCTGGCGTAGGGAGGGTGGTTGGGGTGGTGGATGGGTCAAACACAGGTGTTATGTTGTAGCAGAAATAGGACCCAAGAACAGAGAAGAGGGAGGAAGGCGGGAGATGTTAACCAAGGATTTATTCTCTCAAAGTCCAAGGAAGACACAGGGAGCAAAAAGAACCAGGCCAAATCCAGGGAATCCAAAAATAGGACAATGAACTGGGAAAAACCCAGATCACAAGGAGAAAGGAAAAACACACTGACAGGAACACACCTACTACACACACGAAGCAACACAATGATCCAAAAAGAGACGAGGGGCACACTAAACCCACAGGGTAATGAGACAACAAGAGGCAGGTGACAGGAGGGCTGGGAAACAGGTGGAAAACGTCAGGTAATCACAGGGGCGGGAAAACACAGGAAGTAAAACTAAAATCAAGACGAGACAGAGACCAGACTTCAAAATAAAACAGGAAACAGAATATGGCTGGTTGCTGCTTTGATTCCAGCACAATATTGAGGCTGATGTACGTTGTATTAAAGGTGCCCTATGAGATCGATTTCATTTTTGTCTCAAATCGTAGGCATCTCTCCTTGATCCTCTAGCCGCATGCCGCCTGTACACACGGCGAAAAAGACCGGTCTCGGGAAACAACACATGGGTCGTAAACGTCAAACCAACACTAGAGGCACAGGCTGTGCACCAAAATACAACAAAGCACTCCAGCCAATCATGTCGTGATAAACAATCTGCTCATAGAGCAGGTTTCAGAGGTCAAGAGGGATGTGTCTTGTATGTTTATATGCTTTATTTATACTTTAATGGGGTGAGGTTTGTTTTTGTATGACATTTTCGCTGTGCAGCATATCATCTGCACTTCTTTACATGTTTTCCCCTCTCCAATTAACTTTTTAATCAAAGTACGCTGTTCCTCAGAACAATGTCTTGAATGAACCATTTTCCTGAGTATTTCAGTGTAAAATGCATCATAACAACCAAGCACAAACTTTGCTTCTTTCCTTCCTTTAATATGGGCCAAGATTGACACCTGTTTCTTCCCAGAATCCATCACCTCACTGATTGAACACAACAACACTATCATTTAGAACATGCCACTTTCAATCACAGATTCTATTACACAGAATGAGCAGCATGCGTGTCATGACTGTTGGATCTGTTGGTTTTCCATGACTCTACAACACTTACTAGTACATTATTTGTCTTGTAGAAATCACTTCTACCAAAAAATATGATTAATGAGGTTAGTGATGATGGACTTTTATAATGATGAACACAACTGTATGTAGCAGTAGTACGGCAAGAAGTGTAGTTTCCTGACATGTAAACATTAAAAATCACTAGGTCAGGTGGGTGTTAGTTTAATCTTTATTATTCTTGTGAGACAATACCTCCGCCTAGTGGTCTCTATTGGTGTTACAAACTGAAGCAAATTCAGCAGACAGTAGGAAAGATTTAATTGTCAGTACACATTTTGTCCCCCTCCATTAGTTACAGCAAGTAACTGTTTCAACCTCCACAGCCACAGCAATGCATGGTGAATAGAGTCAAATTTGGGGAAATACGAGAGCCTGAGTTTAGGTGTTGCAATTGGGAAAGCAATTGTTGGATCAGTGCTTCCATTGAAGGCAGGATGACTGCATTCAGTAGAGGGAAACAGGGGCGTAGCACAAGATCCTTGACCCTATGCATAGGCAGTCCTGATGGGCCCCCATGTTCCTCACCCTGAGACCTGAGATTGTCTTTTTTGTATTCAAAATGTAATCAGTCAATCAACCAAGTTGTTATACCAAGACAGTAACTTTACATTTCATCTGACATGCATTATGAAATTTAATTAGGACATGAAAATATCCAGGTAAAATGAAATATACTCCAGAATCTTCAAGGGGCCTCTCTCCCCTTGGGCCCCTGGTAACCAATGTTGGTTTTACCCCCAGTGTTACACATGTGGAGGGAAACAAAACCAAATGAGACCAGGAATGAAGATTTAAATAAAAAAAAACATGGGGGGGGGGTAAAGGGTTAATGAGGGACAGGTGTGCACACAGGTGGAGGATCAGGAAACTGGAAGGACAGGAGCACTCAGTTCCGGCTGGGGCATGGTGATGATTGGCTAGATGATGTGAGAAGAGAAGGAAACATGGATGCTATTTAAGGACTCGGGATGTACCGCTGGTATAAATACCAAAGTCAGTTTTTGAGTGTGGTGTGCAAGGGCAACATCATCCAATAATGCAACATGGAAAATTAAAGTGTATTACAACTTGGGACTTGTACTTTTGTCCCTTGAACTTGGGACTTGTAGATTAATAGATAGATAGGTAAATGAATGTTCTTCCTTAAAATACAGAGGGCATAAGTATACATCCCCCTGTGTTAAATTCCCATACAGGCAGGCCCATTTGTATTATTAGAGGCCAGTTATTTCATAGATCAGGATACTGTGCATCCCGATGAAGTTCCCTTGGCCTGAATTAAAATAGCCCCTCCCCACTCCCCACATCATCACATACCCTTCACCATACATAGAGATAGGCATGGGGAACTTTCCATAAAATCATCTCTCAGTGCAAATCAAACCAGCCGTTAGTCTAACTGAAATAACACCATGCCAATCTGTAGGTATGGGGAAGGGTATGTGATGATGGGGGGTCGTTTAAATTGTTTTGGGAGAATAATACAGTCCACAAATTCTCAGGTTTGTATGATATATTACATAATCCTATGCACAGGCCCATGGGTAGCTCACCTGATATATAGAGGTTCACTCCTCGACGCAGGGACTACAGGTTTGACTCCGACATGTGGCCCTTTACTGCATATGATTCCCCCTCTCTCTTCAATTTCATGTATTTAGCTGTCCTATAAAAATAAAAGGACTTAAATGCCCCAAAAAAAATCGAATGAAATAAAAAAAATCGTTTGTGTGTTATTCTAGGAACACGATATCTGAGTTTAGTGGCCTTTATAGGTAAATTTAGCCGAGAACAGGTTACCATGGTGCCGGCCTTTTCACAGTCCCAAGACTTTTGTTTATTTGCTCACTATCACAAAACAATCATGAAACTGAAGAGAGCAAATACAGGAAGGAGGGAGAGACAACAAAAACACAACAGCAAGACCGATGTCTGCAGCTCTCATACAAGACACACAGAAACAGACACAGACAAACAAGAGGCACTGACAGGGAGACCGACATGTAAGACAAAAGGGACCAAACACAGACAGATAGAAGCAAGAAGGCTATAACACAATTGGACTTCAAGGATTCAGCCATGCTGAGCCCACCTGGGGCTCCATTTATGGGCCAATTTATAGCCGTGGAGAGCACCACATCTATGACACCCAAAAAGGAAAGGGTCCATGTACCAATTTGTTAATTTTTGGGATAAACCCCTTGAGATGTCTCGGTTTCGAGGGGGTCCCATAAATCGACAAGTCATGAGATGGTTTCCAACAGGTTGCAATCATTCTCTTGGCTGCTGTAAGTCCAGAATTAACAGAAAATGTTTGAGTTTTAGAGAGCTGAAGGGCTGACAGCTCATTCAGAATCAAAACATTGACAGTAACAGAATTATTAATCAGGGCAGATATTTTGGATGCAGTATTGTTCCAGAACTGATCAGGAAAGCACTCCCAGATCATGTGAAGATGTGCTCCTTCAGCTTTCATTGGGCAGAAAGTGCATAAAGGGTTATTTTCAAGTAGTGCATTTTCACATGGGGTAGATACGTCCTATGAATGAAACTGTAGTGAATCTGCTCATGGTCTGGATTGTGTGATACATCTGGAATGAAAGGACCATACATCATGCCAGTCGAGATCGATACCCCGGCCTGGGCAATCACGTTCCCAGGTCCTCTCAATAGGAAGGGCAGATATCATTAAGAACTGATAAAGCTTGGATACCATACCACAGGTCTTTGGCTGCAAAGTTAATAACGTCTGGATAGGATGGATGGGTAGAGGCCTGTTCCAGGGGACACCGTACACCTTGAGGGCTGATCTTAAGGTCTGAAGGTGAAAGAACAAGAGGAACGCAGTAGATTGAATGCGTTCTTTAATTCAAAAAAAGGTAACAAGCTCAATAAAAAGGTCTTTTAGACAATGAACCCCCCTCTGTTCCCCTTGAGGGGCTGTTATCGGCCTCCCTCCAATCAGGAGGGCTGTATTGTTGAATAAAAGGAGAATAAGTGTGCTAAATCCAACCATCTTTCTTTTTTTCATGCTTTAAACGGATAAATGTGCTTTTTTGTGTACTTTGAAGCACTGATAAACTTCCTTTATCTGAAACAGTGATAACACTGCTTCTTTCTCTCTCTCTCTCTCTTTGAAATGGCGAATAAGCGACGTATTTTCTCCCTTTCTCTCCTTGTAACAGTGATAAAAAAACAACCTCTTGCACACTTTCTCCTTTAAAATAGTGAGGAAAAAGCACCTCCCCCTTGAGTTGAGGGAGCGGTAGCCTGAGGGTTGATGTTGTGATGATTATTAACCAAGAAATGGACAGAATCAGTCCAAGAATCAGAAGAAGAATCCGATTTACAGCGCTCACAGCAGAAGTACAGAAAACAACTGATGAAAGCTTTGAACAGCAGCTTTTTCTATGATTTAAAATGAAGTCATAATACAAAGTCAATGTTATCTCCGGCAGGGCATCGCCTCCCCTGCTCGGCCCTCAGGAGCATCCTGTGCTTTCCTCAAGGTCAGATTAATGGCTCCCATGATCATCTGGTCAGAGCGCAAGCCGTATTTTTTGGCTTTCTACCATGTTGTTTAACATCAACAGCAAAGAAAAAAGCAACCGTAATTTCTAATGAAGCGAGCTTGTGACTGAAAGGTTGTTGGTTCAACACCCCCCCCTCTTGAGAAAATTAACTAAATTAACTCTTCCACTGGTTAGACAGACTCCATGTTTTAATGAGTCATGTCTTCCCTTTCTATCTTTGGTTCTTTACAACGAACATGGAGCCAGGACAAAGAGAAAAGAATCCAGAGAGAAACAGATAACTTTGTTTTAATCTATCATATCTGTTAGTGACACCTTAAACAAAAGACTGATTTTGTAATCTGAAACTAAATGATGGTCCTCCTTCGAGATTGGGAGAACTTTGAGAGTTTTACTGATGACATTGTAACATGGAAATTCTCTATATTGTAGAGAATATCAAGTGAGGATTTACTGAAAATGGACATACTATGTTGAACTCTTGGGCCAGAGTTAAAAAAAGAGAATTTTTTATTGTAACATTTGACCTGTCAGTTGTTTTAACCGTAATAATATAACAGCATGGAACAAAACTCTCGTCTAAATTAGAAGGG
>NC_048409.1:28673329-28686647 GCF_013103735.1 Etheostoma cragini
GTGTGTGTGTGTGTGTGTGTGTGTGTGTGTGAGAGTGTGTGTGTGTGTGTGTGTGTGAACAAGTTGGATTGTCATTGAACAAACAGCAACAAGCTACAAGCAGTTTGCTGCCTGGAGGCGGCTGGTTGTAAAGTCGATAAGTGTGAAATTGATTGTCGTTATTTTGCTGCTGAAGTATTTTATCTCCATTGACTGAGAGAAAAAAAAATTACTTCATTATGTGTGTACAAGGGCAATTCTCTATGAATACACACAGACACACACACACACACGCGCACACACACACACACACACACACACACACACACACACACACGTGCACATGTAAGTCTAATTTCTTTTCAATGTTCAACAAATCAAGAAAGCAAGTATAATACGTGGTAAATAAAGATGTTAAATTAAAAGAGCAGGAGTTACAGAGGGAACTCTAAACAGTAACAACACATTCTCACTTCCTTCTCATTAAATACTGACGCTTGGTCAGGTGCCTTGTTGTTGTTATTGACGCTAAAAGTCTCTTTTAGTCTCCTTGGTCGGGACTATGGGCGTCCCTTTTGACGCTGTTAGGTTAAGGAAAAACTCGTGGGTGGGCTTACGGTTCCCTGAGACGCGGCAACAAAGGGACGGTTAAGGACAGGCAGGACACTAACCTGGGTTGGAGTCCTGTGTCTGTGCCGAAGGGCGCCTTTTTCGTTGCATCAGACACAGATAGCCAGTGTCCAAATGTCAACATTTTGGGGTTTGAGTTTTAGGGGTTGACAGCAACACACACAACACACATGCACTTCCCCCCTGCATAAAAGCTCGCATGTATTAAACGACAGACAGATACTCATACACACAATTTTCTAGAGTGATCTGAGGGTGAGAGGAGAAAAGTGAGGTCAGAGACACAATCCTATATTAAAGATACTTTTGTGTTTGTGTTTATAGTTATTTTATTTCCCATATTCCAGAGGGATCTGTGTGCCAATCAAATGCTATAATATATAGATAATTACTTTTCATGACTCTCAATCCATGTGGGGGGGATTTTCGCATCTACATTTGTACAGTTGTCAAAGAAAAAAGCATAAAAGTCCAAAGTCATGTTGCATCGGGCATACCCATCCACTTCATCTGTGTGTGTCTGTGTGTGTGTGTGTGGGTTGACTCATGTTCACGTGCCGGGCCCACAACCTAGAGGTCGATGGATTGAATTGAAATTGATCGGGGGTGGCAGTGGCTCAGTTTGTGGAGAGTTGGGTTGGGAACCACAGGGTTCAATTCCCCATATGGATGTACAGTATGGTGGTGGACTGATAGCTAGAGAGCTGCCAGTTTTACCTCCTGGGAACTGCTCTTGAGCAAGGCACCCACCCCCCACTCTGACATCTCTCCATTAGTGCATGTATAAGTACTGAGTGCATGTGTATGTGTGTAATATCAACAGAGTGTAAATTGTAATTTCCCTATGTGGGATTGATAAAGTATACATTATTTTATTATTACTATTATTGAACGGCCTCACAGACTTTTAGTCGGGAACCTATACAGAGTTTTATGCATCTGGCCCTATGGAGGAATGAAGCGAGAGAGACAAAAATAAAAGTGAGTAATTGCCAGAATGGGATTGAGAGGAGAGAGACTTGAGAAGGATGAATGAGCAGAAAATAGAACAGAGTCAAGAGAGAGAGAGAGAGACCACAATTTGGCACTCCACATGGACCTCCTTTCTTCATAATTGGCTTGTGAAACAAAAGAGAGGTCTGGAGGTCACATAAAAAAAACATTGTTGTCATAAAAGCAGACGCAGACTTTGCCAACATTTGCTCTGTTTTCAGACTGGTGTTCACGGCATCAGAAAGGAGACTGAATGCCATTTCTCTACAGGATTGGTATGATCTGTTTGTCTGTGCTGCAGTCTTTAGGGGGGGCTGAGTTGCTGGATGCATTATGCAATAGACGGATGATGAACCCTCACAAGAGGGTGTCTGAGTTGAGATGAGACACTCCATGACCTGTTTTAGGAGAGCATACATTATACAGCACCGGTCCTCAATCTTGTTCTGCTGGTTGAGCTTCTGCAGGTTTTTTACAGTGGAAAACCTCCGATTGTTTCCCACTGGGCAATCAGTCCAACTCTCATCTGTGCTGCTGCAACTCCCCCACTTCTGTCCCAAAATACTTGCTTCAAATGCAACAACTCATCCAGAAAGCTGCATGCAGTTTTATATTCTGCCTCCCCAAATTCTCCCATGTCACCCAATTCTCCTAAATCCCCCTCTCCTGGCTGACTGCAATGCCTTATATCAAATTCAAAAAGCTAGTGTTGGCCATGGTCCAGTCCCACATGCCTGCTGCTGTTCTGCAGTCACAGAGTCACAGAGTTCAGGTTTATTTATAAGGCAAGTTTAATGCAAATGTATCCCAAAGTGCTTCAGCAAATGACAACTGAAATGCACAATTAAATGCAACAAAATCTACAACACATTTTTATATGCACATATGGAATTTTGTTTCATCTCATGACAGAAAACGGGCTAATCAACGGCTTAAAATCAACTCACTTTTGCCTTTTGGATGTTTAAGAAATCTGATTTTGGACCTCCAGACTTCTACTTGTAATTGCTTCACATAGTTTTTTTTTTTTGTATCCTGGTCATCTTGACCCGTTTTTCAACTTGTTTCTCCATTTATGAACTTTTTGGTGTCTTTATATGTTCTTCTGATGGTGTTGCTTTCTATTTTGTGTGGTTTTCTTTGTCTTTGGAACTCAATGTCATTGTAAATGAGGGCTGCCTAAACCTCCGAGTAAGATGTCCCCCTGTTTTAGGATGGCGAAGGTCCTTTTCAGCCACACAAATGTTTCCAGAACCCTTTTAGAACGCAGGACCTTTACCTGCATTTCGACTGCAGGAATCTTGCTCCAGTTTTGCTTCCTGAGCCGTAGAAGTCCCTGCTGTGGAGGTAGGACTTAGGAACTATTAGGTATCCAAATCTAACCAGACTAGAGTGCAACCTCCAGACTGATATACCATTTCTGCACTGGAGGGTGTTGGGACCAGAGATTGACATGTTTGGTGGGTATTGGACCCAAAACTCTGTTGATCAGAATGTAAGCTTGTCACTCCATTTGGATGCTCCAAATGAACTTTCTGCAGAGCGTCAAAAGCGATTATTGTGTAGCTGTTAAAAACAGGGCGCCTCCCTAGGGAGGTGTTCCGGGCAGGTCCAGCTGGGTGGA
Organism: Etheostoma cragini; assembly: GCF_013103735.1. Taxonomy (NCBI): domain Eukaryota; kingdom Metazoa; phylum Chordata; class Actinopteri; order Perciformes; family Percidae; genus Etheostoma; species Etheostoma cragini. The sequence continues at coordinate 28,676,556 of NC_048409.1, forward strand.
GGCCTTGGGGAAGACCCAGGACTAGGTGGAGGGTTTATATCTCCAACATGGCCTGGAAACGCCTCGGGATCCCCCAGTCGGAGCTGGTTGATGTGGCTTTGGAAAGGGAAGTTTGGTGTCCCCTGCTGGAGCTGCTGCCCCCGAGACCCGATACCGGATAAGCGGATGAAGATGGATGGATGTTAAGAACAGCAACACCCAAAGGCGGAGTGACAACCCTGCTGTCATAGAGACGGGAGAGAGCTGCGATAACAGCACCCCCTTTCAGAGTCTTTTCCTAATTTGTCATCAATGGTCTCTTGTCTTGTCTTGAATTTGTCTGACAACTTCGGCGTTGGCCCTTACAGATCCAAATCTAAACTTCTCTCCAGTTAGGTCCTTTACATTTCTGTCTTTGTGTAAGTTACTCTTCCTCACCCTCGGATGTTGGTTATCTTCCGGTTTGGCAACAGCGGCATGATAGAAACGTCATCAACACGCCCACAGGCATGCTGGGAATTTTCAGGACAAAAAGCTGCTCTATCTACACGTGGGCCAAATCAAACATTACCCAGACTTTGTTCTCAGGAGCTGGCAGGATAAAGTCTGTCTGATGTCCGATCCAAATAATTCGCATTTACACTTCCATGTACAGCTCCCCTGTGTAATGTCTAGATAAATTCAGGGTTGCAGTACATGTGCAAAAACACATTTCTTAGGTGAAGCTGGTGCTAATTGCTTTCTCTAGTAAGTAAGTAAGTAAGTAATAAACCTTTTACCAAAGCTGACAGCAGCACAAATGTGAAGGAGAGATGCAACCTAGATCATTGACACCACATACACAGGAATAATCTTTCAAGAAATCCCTTCCACCTGTCTCCTTAGCTCTATTTACCTTTAGAATTGCACTTCAAAATGTTGGTCCTAACTTTTACTACAAGGACAGGCACCCCATACATCTCAGACCTGATTCAGCTGCGTACATCTTCACGTAGTCTGAGATCAACAGGCCAGAGACTATTAGTTGCCCCCCATACACATTTTAAAACTAGGGGGGACCGCTCATTTCAAGTTGTTGCACCCAGGTTGTGGAACGCTTTGCATCCTTCCATGCGCTGCTTAGATTGTGTGGTAACCTTTAAAACTCAGTTGAAATCTCTGCTTTTTAAAGAGGCTTTTAACTAGATTGTAGGGTGGTTAGGCTGGTCTTATGTGTACGTGTTATTCTTTTGTTTTTTGCGATGTATTGTATTTATGAGAGTTGTTAAATGCTTCCTTTTGTTGTGAAGCACTTTGTGATCTTCATCTGAGAAAAGTGTTATACGAATAAATTTTACTTACTTACTTACTTACCTTCACAATCTTAATTTCTTTGCTTGCTCGTCTCCATTTTAGGTTCATTCAGGAGTTACACTCTGCTTCTAAACTTTACACACCTTACTGCTGGTAGCTTGAAATGATGCTGGTCTAGAAACTGAATTCAATGTGTGCAACAGCCTCAGTGAAAAACAAAATATGAATATCTTTATTTTTCATATGGTAAGAATTGTCTTTGTGACGCTGAGGGTTCATCGTTATCTCTACTCAGCGCACTGACACATATGACAGTGCAGTCTCTCTTTTGGCCTTTTAGCATCACTCATCTGCCATTCCTTAATATGCAACATCAAGTCAAACAGCTGGCAGACACAAGTGCTCGGAAATTATACTTTTATTGCATTGATCTGTTTGCCAGCAGCTACATGTTTTTGGGTACGCTTCCAACAAAGTGCTTGTCGGATAGCCAAAAAGTACGTTGGCTACCTGTCAGAAGTTGAAATTGTTTTGCAACCGACAATAAAGCTCACTTTGTGCAGTGATTGGACAAAATGTGCAGAGGTGACAAAGTAAGCAAGACTTGACTGTTTGAACGTCCCTATTTGTCTGAATCGTTGTGTTGAGACTACAAAGACACACAAAGGAGACACAGTTCTGTTACAGAAAGTGTATCTTCATGTTCTCTTGTCTCTGTTTGTTAACAAATTGGTGTCAAATAGCTTTGGGATAAGCCTAAATTCATACTTCATGTACAGTAGAAACCTTATTAAACTCCAACTCGCATGGACGTTTCTTCATCTCCATTTGTGCCGCTTTAGAGTGAATTTGGGTGTTTTTACTTTGACAATTACAACTCCATAATTGACTTTGCATTCATTTAAAACACTGATATCAGACAGAATTGCCAGCTAAGTGGAGCAGGCAGGATTCAAAGGTCTTCTCAGTTCAACTCTCTCTCCACTTCTTTTCAGTCATTCACTGTTCTTATGTAGCGCTTTTCTAGTCTCAATGACTACTCAAAGCGCTGTTACATAGAACAGGAACCACTCACCATTCACACACTGTGGCCAAGGCTGCCGTACAAGGTGCCACCTTCTCATCAGATGAACACTCACACGCATTTACACGGGGTTCAGTGTCTTGCCCAAGGACACTTCGACATGGGAGTGCAGGGCCAGGGATCGATTACACTACAAGCCATAAGAGAGAGAGTGAATGTGGTTGCACAAGTTCGGAGATAACATGACGAAACCCCGCCCCTTGTAGCTGAAATACTCACAACATCAGCCTGTTTCTGTCTTCACTCTTCGCCTTTTGGTTCCTCAGCGTCTCACGCTCTCTGAGGGCAAAAGTTCTACTTTCTGTAAAATGACCATTATCCGGTTGACATTTTCACTGGTGTGCAGCACGGTGGAAAGCAGAACTGCAGGATCACTTCATCTGATTTACGACACTTGTCACCGTGGTGTCGGGGGAAAATGTCACTTGGGTCATTTCACTCATGATAAATGGACTGGTTTGGAGATACAGAACCTGCATTCTGGGTAACGGAGACGCCCTGCGTCATAAACATGCTGGGTTTTTACCCATCAGATCAACATTTCAGCTTTTAAAATCCTTTTTTCATCCATAGATGGTTTGATTCTTCATCTCATATATAGGTGCATTGCAGAGAGAGTCTGGATTTGAAACATCTTCTCTATTCTATGTCCCTCTCTTCTCTTGTCCCTTCTAATCTTGACTTAACATTTCTTTTCAGGTGGGTGAGTAATTTTTGCATCTTAGTTTTACAATGTCACCCTCAGGCAGTCCAATTAGAAGAGGGCAGTTTTACGCATGGAATGTATCAGAGGAAAATAAAATCTTGCAATATAGCAATAATATAAAATCATTAAAGGGAAAAATACAGTTTTCTTTGCAAGTCTACTTTAAGAATAATTCTGGTTTATCAAAACTTGGGTCTTACAATGGGTAAGACCATGGTACTCGTCTTAGTATGTCTTACTAGGTCTGATTATTTTAAAATTGTTGGATCCAATATTGTCATAAAAACAATAAGTTTGTCCTTTAAACCAAAACAAACACTGGGACTCGGATTCAAGATGGCCTGGGCTAACTGTACGTACTTTTTCAACACAAAAAGATGAATAAAAAACCTTTCAGCTGTGGATTTATTGTTTTTTTTAATTCAATTTTTAATGCAAAGTCTCTAAAAGACACTGCAGTTCCAGGCTGGATCACAAAGCTCCTGGATGGCCTACAATCACATGGAAGCCCACTTTAGAAGAGCTCAGTATAATTACGCTAGCTTGAAGCATTGGAGAGATATTTGACATTATGTTAATTGATTTGTGGATTTATCATCATGGGTTTATTGTACAAAGAGCTTATGGTTCCAGGATGGATTACAAAGCTTCTGGAAGGCCTGCAATCACACAGAAGACCTCGTTGAAACCACTGACTGTAAGATGGCCGACTTATCTCCACTTTCTCCCAATTTGAAGACAAAAAACACTACACTGTATTGTTTTGGAGATATGGAATATAAGATAAACATGTAGATTGCTGTTGGATGCGCATTGTTGTCCTCAGAGGGTGAAAAACTTCAAATGATAGCTAAAAACAGAAACAAAACTATATCCAGTAAAGGAATTAGACAGGATTATTATGAATCCATAGGTGGATTCAGATTCGTTCAAATGCTGTCCAAACCCGACAGCAAGTATGGTGTCTGATTCAGGTTTGATCTGAAGGTTTAAGGCGTCTGATCATGTCTCGTCCTCCCACCCTATTTGTCTCTCATCACTTGTATTTGCCAGCAGGCATCAGCTAATGGGGCTTACAATGAGGTCGTCACACACAACACAAACACACACACATACAGACGCACAAATCTGTAATAGATTTAGAGAGAAACCATCCCTTCCTTTATCCAGGCTAACTTCTTCCATTCATTTCTGTCTGGCGAGCTGCCCAAACTAATGGTGCACGATGTGTCCTAATGAGGTGCTCTAATGAGCTGACCTAACGAGAAGCCGGTCCCTGTCGTCTGATAGCCTCTGCTCCGCTCCACTCCTCCCATGTCATCTTTGTCTTTGCACTGGACAGCAACGTCCAACATAACAAGCAGTCCATTCCCCTCCAGTCTCCACGGGCAGGGCCAGGCTAATTTCTGATGACTTTGTGCTTCATTGACCAGAACGGTGATGTTCTAACATTTCAGTGTTATGTTCTGAGAGGTTAGAGGCGTGCACACGTCACTGAACAGTCACTGGTTAACATCACGGGACAGGCTGGATAAATCGGAGCAGATAGATCTCTGCTCTGCCTCGGTACAAAGGGCTGCCGGGACACTGCTTTAAACCTGTCATTTAACATGCCTAAAGTGTACAAAAGTCAAATATTTCTTAAATGTTTTTCACAAAAATGTGCGCATACTGTATATGGAACACGGGTAAACCTGCTAAAAATAGCCGATGACAAGCATGCTTTCTTCTTCATTTTCCTTGTGTGTCATGCTCAACATCCCAAACATGCCAGAAAACAGGCTTTTTAAACAGTAGAAAGCAGCATGAAAGCCAGTGACAATCCAACAGTGGTTACTTTTCATGAATTCTCTTTTAAATTCAGTGCCACCTAATTGGGACCAATGTTCAAGCGCTGCTTGGGTCAAGACAAGCTGACAAAGAATTGCAATAGCATCATGCCGGTTTTGCAGAGGCACTGTTGCTCTGTCAGGTGCTCATTGCCGCCCAAGATAGTTGTGATTGGTTTAAAGAAATGCGAATAAACCAGAGCATGTTTTTCTCCCATCCCAGAATGCTTTTTTGGACTAGCCAGACCTTCCTCCGCAGCCCTGTGGAGGACGATCTGGCAATGCGAGAGTTGTGGGATCAGTTCGTGGTTGGTTTGGGTCTTTCTATGGGACAATGACGAGTAGCACCAGCCTTTCTCTAGTTTTTTCTCTGATAATTGAGCCTCATCTCGCCGACACCCAGTTCAACCAACCCAAGGATCAGCTGCTGCGCTCGGATCAATTTGCTCCAGTGTGATGATTTGGCACTGATTTAAATGACATATGGCTACGAAATGAAAGCTTTTTTGGACAAAATTACCGTGCAGCTTATCTGGTCAGGATAGCTCAAATTTCCAAGTGGACAGTGTTTAGTGTTGAAATGCTATTCCGAGGATTAGAACCACCAACCTTCTGATTAAACATCAAAAGGAGACTGTTGTCGTCCTTTCGTGGATTTGCAAAAAATTTGAATGCAGCCTGAGGTTGAGTCAAATGAGGAGTGAGTGAGGGAGTTATGGCCCATAAGGATGTATAAGGAGAGAATTAATTTGCAGATGAAAGCAAAAGCTGCCATCGATAAAGGCAAATGATCTGTGACTTTGAGTTAATGGTGGCATTTACAGGACATATGGTTCTTCAATGGAAACCTTACAGTGAGCTGCAGAGAGCCAAATTGGCATATGGTTTTAAAAAGCTTGCTAGCTAGCTGCAGCAAGGCTTTATAATGACAGATGGTTTGGTGCAGCCCTGCGGCTAGTTGGCTAAAGGAAAGCTATCTCATTCGCTGTTGCTTTTCTGGATTTCCTGCAACCATCTCATCCCGATTCTTCTTGTTCTATTACTTTTGCACATTTGCACCACTTTCCATATGGTTTTCCTTTTGTTTTTTAACCTAATGACGCTTCCATTTTCGGATATTTCAACCTCACCCGTCACCATGGTATTTACCTTGAATGATGCAATCCTTAAACCTATTCTCAAAACGTATCAACAAAGTCATGTGTCTGATATTAGGAGGCCACCTGTATCCATAAGAGGATACAGGTGGCCACGCCTCTTCCTCTATGCTTTACTCGCTTAATCCGAGACAGGTAAGCTGTGTATTGAGACAGAAACATTTGGGACTCCGCTGCTGTCAATCCGTCACTTTTGTGCAGGAAGTTCTTGGATGTTTGTGTTAACCTTTTCTCATTTTTGCTAGTGCCAATTTGTGTGGCTTGCAGTTTTGTGTAAGTGCTCTATATAAGTGCTTGTACTGTTTGTTTAGGTTGTTTTTTCTCTACAGGAGTAAAAGCATTTAATTGATTTGAGTTTATTCCCATTCGCTCGTGCACATTGGATGGTGAAGGTGTGTTTTTTTTGCTTACTGGTCTTCAGTGAGGTTTTTCTTTTTCAATTTAAGCTGTTATCCTGTAAGCTGGTTCTTCTGTTCTGTGGGTGCCTTGGGTCGACTTGTTTGAGTTTTTAAGTTTTTTTCCTTGTTTGTAAGATATGTTGAGAATTTGACGCCTTTGGTGAGACTGCTTAGTTTCGTGTGGAGGACCGCCTCATCCAGCCCCTGTGAGAGGGACTGAGAAGGGGCCAAGCCCAGAGCTGCAAGACTGCCGGCTTTGGGTGCCTGATCTGCCCCTCCACCTGAGAAAGCAGGTCTGCTCTGACCAGCAGGGGCCAAGGCTCTCCAGAAACAAGCAAAGGAGCACGGGAAACCAATGCCTCCATGGCTATCGAGGAGCTATCAACAGCATCTTGCAGTGGTCCATGGCGACCCTGTTCAGAACCTAGGGAAGCAGAAGGGAATGCAAGAAAAGCTTACAACAATCCACAGGCCACTCTCTAAACGCATCAAGAGTGCATCCAGACCCAGGGGACCTCCCCGACCCGGCAGAGAGAACCACATCCATGCAACTGAGTCCACAGGAGGGCTTCAACTTTTGAATTGAGCCTCCACTCTCCTGGGAAAGGACTCTGATGGGACTTGTCATCCAAGGTAAAACCGGGGTGATGGTCTGAGTGTGGTCAAAATAGATCGTAACTATAACTATGGATCTATGAGACCGAACTATGACCATCACCATCTCTTGTTGGCAAGAACGGGCTGAGGCATTCCAGGCCAGAGGAAGAGGCGTGGCCACCTGGATGCTCTCATGGACGGCGGCCAAGCCCCCTAACATCAGTCACATGACTTTGTTGACATAATCTCTCGAGGATAGGTTGAAGTATTGCATCATTCAAGGTAAGTCCGTGGTGATGGTCATTGTTTGGTCTCATAGATCAATAGTTATAGCCGTAACCTACATTTTCGTTGCATTTTGGAGCGATAGTGTCAATCCACACCAAAATGCCAGGACACAAGTGTGTTCCAGTGAAAAGATAACAGCACAGATTATCCTTCATTTATGTATTTTGGTGAAGCAATGCCCAATGCACTCAATTACATGAAGGATGGATTGTGCTTTTAAAATTGAGTTTAGAAGTATTGATTTCAGAATAGTCCTAATTGTTTCAACATATTCAGGATGAGCTCCACAAATACAAATAAGTTATTCATCCAGACATGAAACAAGTTCATGACAAGTTCATTAACTGGATGTGGATCTCATTATGTCACGATTGTACTACTCAAACGTCCCCCGTCCCCCCCCCACATGTCTCTAAAAGATTCTGCAACTGAGCAGCGTTTGCATGATTAGCAGTGAACGTGTGTCAGTGTATTGGTTAAAGGTGGATTAGCTCGTCTTGTTCTGACAGGAAGCAAGTTTTCCTTAATTATCTATTTTTTCCCTCTTCATTTTAGTCAGGCAGTGGAAATCTCCGTCAGGAAATACTCCCTCAAAACAACGTCATACTGTCACATTCCCATCTTCTAATTTAGATTTGCCAGGACAGCAGCTAATTTTAAAGCACAGTTTGAGACATTTGATAAATGTATCCCTAGTTATAAGTGGCATACATTGTAAAGTGACTTGGAGAACTATAAACTAGGTGTAGAGGACTGTAAATTTAAATGGGATGTAACATCTGTAACAAATGACCCTATTCTCCTTTAAGCCTTTAAGCACAAGTTAGGGTTTTACAATATAACAAGTGTACATTGTATGTGTATAAATTCTTCAATTTGACTCCCAGTATAATGTGTATTGGCTGGTAGTATATTATCTGTCTTTCTTTAGTCTGTTATGTTTATTCTGTTGACATGATTGATCCTGTTGTTTGTCAGTCAAGAGTTTTACACGTGTGACATAATCGACCATGAAAAGACGTGTGCGGTTGTCTGATAACGATGTGCATGTGAAGTCATGCGTGTTCATAACAGCCGGAAGACTGCCGACAGAAAACATTTGTATTATGCAAATACACACTTGGGTACATTGAGTTCATTTTGAATGCATGTTTTAAAAGGTCGATGTGAAGCTGCTGCACGATGTGTATTTCCTGTGTTTATGTAGCAAATGACAATCATGCACGCACTTGTACGTGTGCTGATTTTTTATTTCTCTGTGTAACAGGCGCCCATAAATGCCGCTTTTCACTGAGAGGGACGATGTGTGTGTGTGTGTGTGTGTGTGTGTGTGTGTGTGTGTGTGTGTGTGTAAGTGAGTGAGACATAAAGGACTGGCATCAAATGAATCTGGCTGAATTCACACTCTCTAGCCAGGAATGGATCTTGTTGAAGGTGCACGAAAACATCTTCCACATGTGACACACACACACACACACACACACACGGACACACAGGTCCTTTGATACCAGAAAAACAAGACATTTCCACAGTTAAAAAAAACTTCAGGATCCACAGGATGGTTTCTTTAAAGTAATTTATTAAAAAATCCAACCGGTCCCTTCTGCACAGCAAAATAATAAAGACTAAAAATACTTAAAATCCCAACTCTCCTCTGACACAGTATTCTCTTTCTTTGTCCTCTTTTTTTATTTTTTATTTTTTTACAAAAAGCTTTTATTGAAGTTTTTACAAAAGAATACATGTTTTCGACTGTATACATTAGAGAGCAAATCAATCCATATAAACAGCAACCAATTTACAAACATGACATAGCCCAGCCTACATTATAAAGTGCTTAAAGTGCATGTGCTAAAGTGCAAAGAACAGACTATAAAGTGCAAAAGAGTATCTAAAGTGTGAAGCATTACAAATTAATAATGTCCCAAGGTAGGAGTTTATTTTTATCCAGAGCTTTTCTTCTTCTCAGCTCGGTGAGTATTTGCCTACAAACTTCATCGCTGTTAATAACAGTCTGTTGTATCGTCATACAGCATCTGGTCCTCCAAAGTTTTAAACACACTATCCATATGACTTCAAGATCCACAGGATGGTTTCTTCAAAGTAATTTATTTAAAAATCCAACCGGTCCCTTCTGTGCAGCAAAAAAAAAAAAGACTAAAAATACTTAAAATCCCAACTTCCCTCTGGCCGGTCACAAACAGTATTCTCTTTCTTTGGCCTCCCTTTTTTCCACCTCCAAACCTGTTTCACATCCACCTTTAACCAACACATCATTAGATCATGTGAGCCGTGTGTGTGTGTGTGTGTGTGTGTGTGTTTGCTTCTTCAAAACTCGCCAGTTAAAACAAGGCGTAACTTTTCTCGGGGTTTGATGAAGAAACTTTACTTTCCTTGTTATACTGTAAAACTGTAACAAAGAGCAAAAGACAAACAGAAATGAGATGAAACTAATACAAATATTGTGGAAACTATAGCAACAGAAAACGCTGTGTCAAAACTAATAGCTATGCTAACTATCAATTTTGTGATTTGACATTAGAAAGCTCCAGTAAACCAAAGAAGTACAATTAATTTTAACATTTTTTAGTGACATATGCAGTACTTACAGACAAATAGTATCCAAGGAAACAATGTAAGAAGTAAAAATGCAGCAGGAGAAAACACTGGCACCCTGACATCTGAAGGAAATTTACAACTGAAAGTGAACCTTAAATTAAAGCTACTGCTGCTGGTTAGCCAAAGAGGGGGGGGGGGGGGG
>NC_048409.1:28686742-28688932 GCF_013103735.1 Etheostoma cragini
TTCCCTTTCGGGGTCATCTTCACTTAACAAATCTCATTTAGCTTGTGTTCATATCCATCTGGACGGCTTAAAACAGGTGAGCAAGCACTTTTTTCCTGCTGTATTTGGGAGAATTAACGCCCACTTTGAAAAGCCGTTTTAGCTTTTTCTCTGCATTATGTCCATCTAATCCATTTAACAGTTTCCTACAGCATACTACTGAGGAATGCAGCACGTAATGCAATCTATACTCTACCGTAGTCATTAGCCATTATTAGCAATACAAGTTAATCACTATGTTGCATTGTGTACAAGCAAACACCATAGCAACCTGTTTACAGACAGAAAATGGACAATACTGTGTGTACGACTGATTTAATGACAGCCTACCTACCTTAACCTAACTACCAACGTAACATGACGTGTATTTGTATCTGATATACTGTACCTCCCCATTGATATTGTGTGAATTGCCATGAACAAAATCATCTGATATGCACTAGAAGGGCACAAGACTTGGTTAATAACTCAAACTTGCCGAGAACCAAGACACCGCTTCATTCGGTCTCGTTCAGTAGTGATGGCCAAATGAAGCTTCGTGAACCAGCGTCTTTACTTTCTGAGCCCACTAGATGGCGCTCTCTGTTCAACAAAGTGTTGAGGATCCACTGAATTGCAATGCTTTAGGCATTTCTCTTTAAACCAAGAGCTCCATCTAGTGGGCTCAGAAAGTAAAGACGCTGGTTCACGAAGCTTCATTTGGCCGCCACTCTCGTCCGGTGGCCTGGCGCGCGGTCTCCAATCAACAACTCTCTCCTCGGCTAGCGGTAGCCCATCTCCTGATTGATTCTACCACCACTCCAATGGAGGCGCTAATGAGGTAACAAAAAACAACCAGGAGTGAGTCTGTTCTTTGACACATGGCACTCGATTCTCCTGGTTCAGTGACACGAGTCGGGTTAATTAACCCGACAGTTCGTCACCACTACTCACCGCTGAAGCTCCTCATGGGAGCATTTAGGGGGTGGAGCAGCGTGAACTGGGACGGTCGAAACGCTGCATATTTAAATTGCAATGTTTCTAATGTCAACACAGCTACCACAGACCACAATAAGATCCTCACAGTTCACAGTTTAATTTCATTTCAGAGGTGTTTCTAATGACTTGTCCTCGGGGTGATGGCATCAGAGGACGCTGGCGCTCTTTGATGTGTTAATTAAGGCTCAGCAGAGAAACTACACTGATTAAAAAATGGAATAGCTCAAAGCTGAATGTGTGGGGTAATGTTCTTTAAATTGTTTGGGAGAGGCTTTTATATATGGAAGTGTTTATTCTTCCACTGATTGTTTTTCTTTCCTTTTCTCCTTTTTCATTTCTGAAGATAGCAATGTTACGTACTCCTTTGGGGATGTTGAACTATTTAAAGCCCTCTTGCAGGATGATGTGTGTTTGTTAAAAACCTGAATGAAAGTGTTCTCTTAATTGAGTCATGAGGTTTCACAGGTTGGGTCAGCTGATTTAAGGCCTACATACAGCCCTTAAATGTGTCCACCATTTGCCTGAAGAAGACCCAGCAGGGTCAAAACGTTGCCTCTGTGTTAAATATGGGGGTTTAAAGCAGTGTTGCGGACATTACATACTTTCAAACTTATGCTGCTCGGGAGCAGGTTATGGTCGAAACTAGAGATCAAGCGGTATAAAAGCACCGCCTACTGGTGGTTGGTGCATAGATGAACAAATTAAAATGAAATAAACAGTAAGTAAGTAGTGCAACAGACTTAAACATGAATAAAGAATTGACATTTTACAACATAAATATGTAAGACACTATAACAAATGTGTGCAATTCAATTGAATCAATCCATCCATCCATGCATCCGTTGATCTTCATCCAGTATCAGGTCTTGGGGGCAGCAGCTCCAGCAGGGGACCCCAAACTTCCCTTTCCCGAGCCACATCAACCAGCTCATCAACCAGGTGAGGGGCTTCGACAATTGAATTAATATTAAATATTAAAAGTGGAAGCAGGTTTTGCTGCAATCATTCAGCGAGTCACAGATCTTTTCCATCTGGAATAATTTAGTAATCAGCACCTCATCTGAGATCGGGTTTGTGCACCCTCACATTAACATGCCAACAGTTGTAATGGGATGCAGAAGATTTCTACGATGCGTGTGGACCCCGCTGCGACCTCATGACAGCATGTGCAAT
>NC_048409.1:28689032-28696382 GCF_013103735.1 Etheostoma cragini
GATCAGCTGGTATCCTGTCTATAATGGAGTGGAATGGACATTTGTAAGTGACCCCAAACTTTTGACCGGTATTGTATGTATATATATATATATATAACCTTTAACTATAGTGCTCGGTTGGTTTCAGGGACGCATTAGAAGTGTTTTTGTTTCAGTTTGATTGCACGATGCTCCATCACACAAATAATAGATGGAGCACCGACTAACGCTACAATGCTTTCAGGGAGTATTCCAATCTAGTTTGGTCGTTGCCTATATCTCTATATCTATATATCCCTATCTGTTTATCAGACACCACATAGGGAACAGTGAGTGAGTGAATCTAGGAATAGTGTCAAACACAGCTCACAGACACACAAAAGGGAGGAGAACCAGAGGATGACACCGAAAACTGGGTGCTAATAACGAGGGGAAGGAGAAAATAATTTCCTTATTACCACTCCTCCAGGTTGATCCCTCTGTGGTTCTCCCTGCAGGCGTCCTGATGTCTCACCATCCCTCCCTCCTTCCCTTTGCTTCTACACTCTACACTTCATTACACCACTCCTCCTTGAACCTCTCTGCATCTGTCCATCTTTTGTATTTTCCTTTTCATTCACTCATTTTCCCTCTCTTTTCTACCAAGCTTCCATTCCTCCCATCCTTTTTTCTTTCACAAGCCTTCCTTGTTATCTGCCTTATTTCTTTCTCTTTCTTACCTTCCAAATGTTCTTCTTCCTTTCCTATAATAATCCCTATGCTCCTGCTTCTTACTCTCTTCCCTCTTTTCATTCTATTATTAGTCCTTCTTTTTACCGGTCGTTTTTCTTTCTCACTTGTCTCCTGTGCTCTCACTTTCTCCATATTGCCTACCTTACCCAAACCCCCCCGGGAGATGACAGGCAGAAGCAGGTTGTTATTAATCCGGTCTGTTCTCCCTGGGGTTTGAACAAGTCGACTGACAGGAGGAGTCTCCGGGAGAAGGCAAACACTCAGCGCTGACACCCCGGGGAGCAGAGGCAGAGAGAGGGAACAGAGGAGTAAAGGAAGGATGTAAGCAAAAGGTGGACTTAGAGGGTCAGGACCCGAGGTGGTAGATCACAAGGAAGGGAGGTGAAAAGAGGGGCTGACCGGTGAGTGTGAGATGGAAGAATAGAAGGACAAGAGTAAAGATGGATAGAGAAAAGGAGGGAAAGGAGGCAGAGAAGAGTAAATAACAACCATTGCCGGGTAAGAACGTCGATACTGGAAGATCCCACAGATTACACTTAATCCAGAATTTAGGTTTTTTGGGGGGTCTTATGCATTATCTGCGTGAGACTACGGCAGGATTACGGTTAGGGAAAATTAGGAAAACCCACAAATGTATTAGGTTGGACTCTGCGTTTAACTATATAACTTCAAAGGTTACAGTAATAGCCGAACAGAACTGACCAGGTTTTGCCGATTGCACATATCTCCACATTTCACATCAACTGCCCTTTTAATCAGGAGAGATGTTTGTAGATATGCAAAAGGGTTTATTGTACAGCGTAATAAAAAGTACAAAGTCTTCGGAGATTAGACTCCATCGTTATACTAATAGTTCGTATGTAGGGGTGGAGAACCATCATAACCCACCGATGGAATCTAGACACCGGTGGTGGTGACGAAGGAGCTCGAAGACCAGATCGAAGGAGGCTCCGGACCGGTCAGCTGGAGTAGAGGAAGGGGGGGAAGTGGAGGGTTGCACTCTTTGCCCTTAACGACAGCTGATAGCAAAGGGAGAAACAGGTTTAAAGCAGGGTTGTGACTCTGTGATTGGCCCTTGCAACTTGTGTAAGATTCTGATTGGTTTAGCAGGACGGTAAACACCTCTACCAGCTGATTGGAGCTGGGTAGAGCGTTGATTACCTGAAAGAATGTACGCTAAGCTATAGTTCAATCAGGAGAGACTAACATGCAGCTATGCGACAGTTATACACAGCATGATAAAATGTTAAACATAGCTCTGGACAATTGTTTTCTGTTAGACTTTGTGGCATTTGTCCTTGGAGTAAAAATGCAAAGATGTCTTGTCCTGCAAGAAGGACACACAAAGAGAGATTCAAAAGTCATACACCCTGAAAAGCATTGTGAATAGTTGTGTGAATAATCGACACATGCATATATTATAGGACATGTGAAATCATGCTAAGGGAAGTCATTTTCCCATCACAACAGATGTTTGGATAACAGTTGATTTGATTTAGGAGAGCACTGATAAACAGTTCGGTCTTTCCTTTATTAATCCATTTATTTCTCTCAGCATCATGGCAGGATGACGAGAAGATGGAGCCGTGCCAGAGCTGATAAGACTGGTCTCAGTAAAAGGCTCAGGAAAAAAACCCCAAAACAAATCACCTGCTTTTACCTTGTCTAAATCAAAATGGCTGTATTATATTTATGTGGTAAAACACTCAGCTGAAGTGTCTCCAGCTGAAAGGAGTGAGAGGAGCAAATGTGTTTTTTTTTTAACGTCCCTGTTTTGCTCTGACTCGTAAATAAAGGCATTTCAGTGTTGCATGAAAGAAGCAGAGTACCTTGGTTTTCTTTCAAAATCTATTTAGATCTGTTGCTCTCTGAAAACCCTTCACGCAGATATTGTAACATGCGTCAGAGCAGCGGTGTCATTTCATGTCTTCAAAAAAATACATCCTGACAGTTTCTGCTCTGACTCATGAGAACTCTTCCTCCCCCTCTCCTCGCTTTCTTTCACTTTCCTCAGATGTCTTTGTAGCTTTTTTAGAGTTTTCTCTAATGTCTCTCCCGGGAGTTTTACAAGACGTCTTTGTAACGGTGACTTTTGACCTCATTACTACTTGTTCCATGCAGGGCTGCAGCACTCGAATCCGGTCTTGGACTCAAGACTGTTTTACTATGGTCTCGGACTTGTCTCGGACTCGCTAGTATTTGGACTCAGACTTGTCTCAGTCTCAGCCACTGGTCTTGCCAGATATGGCTTTCGGTCTCGACCGATTCCAGGTGTCTTTATTACGTTGAAAATAGTATTGGAGGGAAAGTGAAACCCAAAATGATTGTCTTGATAATGTCAAGCAAAAGACCTTTTTTTCTGTGCTGGACTCAGTCTCGACTCGGACTGGAACCTTTTTGGACTCTGTCTTGACTTGGACTCGACTAGTCCTGGTCTTGGACTTGTGTTGGACACGACTAAGGTGGCCTTGACTACAGCCCTGGTTCCATGTATCCTTTGTGCCGAATAAGGAAGGTATCTCGGCTTGTAATGTCCAGGTAAACATGAAGGTGGGTTTGGATATTCATGGTTAGAGGATGTTTCATCATTAGTTGGCTGTTCCCAGGACCTTTCCTGGCTTGTTCACTGTATTTTGTAAATGTCGCTATCACCCTCGATGCCCTGCCGAATCTCTGGTCAAAAATCAAATAAATAGATAGATATTGATCCCAATAAAATGAGAAATTACAGTGTTACAGCAGCAACATATCAGACACATAACACAGAAAAGTGTGAGTATAAATGAAATACTAGGATACAATATACATGAAATAAGAATAGGATAAAATACAAGAACAAGCATTTGAATATATTCAAGTTAACAAAAATTAAAACTTCTTTAATAGTGTGATAAATATGATAAACCTATTGTGCAGGTTGCACTTAGTGCAGTGTTGTGGTGTCTCAGAGTCTTATCTAACACCCAGGGATGAAGTGTTGAAAAGTTGTAAAGCCTGTGGAAGGAATGATTTCTGGCAGTTTAATAAAGCGTTGCTTGATGGTTTTTATGAACGTGTGAAGTGTTCATTTGAACACAAAGTCAGTTTAACAGAGGAGAGAGGAGAAGGTGGTCTGTGCGGTTGCCTTTTGCCTTTAATACATACCGTGGAGTCCTCTAACGAGACACAAATACAGCAGGTTTATGCCATGGAAAAAAATAATAATCCAATATTTGTATTGAACAGCTAAATCAACTGGAAATATGAGTCAGGTACAATGGGAATCTTCATTTGTAACAGTAACACATCTTTCAATGTTACATGTGTCAGTGTCAGCCAGTCGGATCATTTTCAACCGTAGTCCTTTGGCCTGATGACTTTAGACCAAGGCAGGAAGAAGCAACATAAAAATGCACACATAGCAATCAAAAAGACACCATACATACAGCTAGATCAGCAATATTAGCTTTTATAATTAGTTTTTTGTATGCCATGCGTAGCTGCAGAAAGCATCAGGAATCTAGCGGAGATTACACATCAACAGTACATGAGAAACATGAGAAAAAGGTCATTTCTAAAAGTCTTTTCACATTTTTTCAGTACAGCACTATAGAGGATAAAGAAAAACAAGATTCAGCGATATATGTATCTATGATGTAATTCTGCTGCCAGGAGAAATATCATAATCTTTCTCTTTTGAGGCCATTCTCCACCTGTTAGGTAAGAACTCACCTCCTCGGTCCCAGGGCTCCTTTGCTACTTACAAGCAATATGAGACATATCTAGGACAGGTTAATGGGGTTCAGGTGCAGCTTGTTGCCTCGTCAGGCGCTCCCTGTCCTGCTGGACACATGGGTCTCTGGAGTAAAGAGGAGACAATGAGGAAAGAAAGCTACACGATGAGCTAAATCACAGCTTCTTAGCCGATCTGTCAGTCTTCCAAAAATCATTCTCATTTTCAGATTTTATTTTTAGCTTTCATCGCAGCCCGGGCTAACTTTACTTTTATATTTCATTGCTAAACAATGACTCTGTGGGATCGTTCTGCAGTCACATTTTAAGAAGTTTTCTTTTGAAAAATCCCCAGCCGTGAACGTTTGAAGCCGAGCGAGTGCAGCGTGAGCCTTGAGGATGTTTCTTTGTGCTGTAAATGCGGCGGGAAGGAGGCAAACGACGCGGAGAAGCAGCTCGTTTGGAGCTTCGGACTTTGTTGTCGAGAGCCTATTTACATCCTGCTATTATTCAGCATTGAGGACATTTAGTGAGCTTTTGTAGCTTCTTAGAGGTGCGAAGGAGGAGGTCCAGAGTCCAAAAAGGGAGAAATCCAGCGTTTGAAACCTATAATACACAAGAATAATAAACAGCTTTTTTGTATGTAAATCAAATTGAATCTCAAACATCAGGTCAAGGTGTATGAAGATTTAGCTTTCTAAAAATCTAGTTCAGAAGACCCGTCTGTAAATAGGGAACAGCAAACATTTAAGACCACACACATGCACACACACACACACACACACACACACACACACACACACACACACACACACACACACACACACACACACACACACACACAAACACACAGTAATTAAGCCTGGGTATTGGTACTCAAAGGTATAGATTTAAACAACCCACTACCAAGTAGTATGAACATTTTCTGAGTCAAGAGAAACCCACATTTCCTCCTTTTTGTACCCATATCTAGAAAAAAATATGTATCTGTATGATTTTGCTCACAGCCAATCACTGTAAGCCTTATTTGATTTAATGTGACGTGTGATTGGACCTCTCTCGCAGAAGCTACAGCCTACACAGTCTGGGGTAAAGTCTAACTCGGTGTATTTCATAGAGATCAGCACGCAGAGACACTGCAAAAACCTTCAATAATATATATTAAATATTCTATTGGTATTGATTTTGTTGCAGGGGAGCAACACAGTGTCGGACTTTGAAAAGCCCTTCTCTAACTGGACTTCCTGGATCGTATCTTTTATTCTCTTATTCAACTTTATTGTCATCGCACATGCGACAAAATGTAGTTAGCGTCTAACCAGAAGTGTTTTAAGCAGAGATTAAAGAACATATGCTACAGTATATACAGAGTTTTTATTATAAGGAATGAAATGATATGTAAAAATACACAGTATGTGTCTATATGAGTGTCTATCACTACAGGTATGTACAGTGGTGCAAATTGTGAATATTGGAGGGATTATACAATCCTTCATATATACAGTATATATTTATATTTCAGTATGTGTGTGTATATGTACACAGTATATATACACACACACACACACCCTGAAAAAGGAGAAAATCCTTAGTTATTATTGAAGATACAATAAAAGTTATATGAATAAAAACTAAACTCTTCATGAACATATGCAGAAATAAATTGCTGTGCTGTTCTTCTCTATATCTGAATTTGTCTGAGACATCGTTTGCATGGGAGGAGTTTCTAACATTTCAAACAGGACTCACATGTCGTCACTAGAAATATTCAATAGTAATACAGTGATTGAAGTGAGTGCATGGGCCCTGGTTTATCAGTGTAAGCACATGGAGTGAAGGTGAGGTGCGTTTTGGGCGTTTAGCAGTTCGACGGCGGGAAAAAAAGGGTCTTTGGGTCGAACACGTGGTTCAGAAGGGTCGTACTTAGTGTCTTCATTAATCATAGGGGTGAGTTGGGCGTAACATGCAATCAACCAATCAGAGTGTCATCTCCCATTCCCTTTAAAAGCCAGGCGCCTTTGCACCTTGGTGCATAGCTGTTGTGATGGCGGATTCCCTCGTGTGTGAAGTGAAAGCACCCGAGCAGATCATATCATAACACTATTTCACATTTTAATGTTTTGTTTTGCATGTGTGTGTGCATACTGTGCGTGAACCTAGGAGCATTTTACTAATAGGCTGTAGAAATAACAATGAAATGCTGCATCAGTGACTTCAGACCCGGGGTTTGTTGGTCAATTCTGCTGCCTCAAGATAGCAATATGCCCAGAATGCACCTGAACAAACCTCCCTGTAAGACCAGCACGCCCATGGGTGCATTTGCAATTTACACGACATGGGCGCTGGACTAAGGTGACCAGATTTCTCAGACAAAATTCGGGGACATTTTTAGCTCAGAAGCGGATTTACGTCCAAAACACGTCATGTTTTATTTTTGTAAAACTTAAAACGGGGACGCTAGACCTAGACCTGTTCCTCCCAGCAGACAACATTATGGAAAGGATTTCTAAGGAGTTTGACCTTCCTTTTAAAGATTAAGATCCTTTTTAAAACATAAAAGTCCGCGAAATTGCGTTTGCTATACCCACCAGGCTCCAGGTAAATAATCAGGGATTTTAGCATGGTAAAATAAGGCTTTCTAAAACATCTCTGAGCTCGTCTGGAGCGACTGTCGGCTCCGTTTGGTCGGTGTTTTCTTTCTTTCATTCCAATTTCGGGTCTATCGTTCCTGAGAGGAAACCGGGACAGATCCAGCCGGGGACAGGTCACCAAAACCGGGGACTGTCCCTGGAAACCGGGGACGTCTGGTCACCCTACTCTGGACGGGAAATTGACCTTGAACCTTGAACTTTGTCCTTTTAAAACTAGTAAAGACACTTGCGTTGGGTTTTGCGCTGCGCCGGGTGCAAGATGGGGGGGGGGGGGGGG
>NC_048409.1:28696607-28699107 GCF_013103735.1 Etheostoma cragini
AGAGAGAGAGAGAGAGAGAGAGAGAGAGAGAGAGAGAGAGAGAGAGAGAGAGAGATAAAAGGCCAAAAAGAGATAAGAGGAAGACAAGTATAGGCCATGTAGGCGGAGAGCAAATGTTAATTTACGGCATGTTCGGTGCCAAAGTCTCTCTCTTATAAGAGGAGAGCAGGTGCAGATTAGTAGATATTCAGCAACAAAAGGAATAAAAGCCCTCCATGAAAGACAAAGATTTTCCCTTCCAAACAGCAGGCTTCTGAAAATATAGGACAATGTTTCAGGACCAGAAAGGCTTTTCATCCTCTTTTGTCTAAGCCCAATTTAAAGGTTTTCCTCCCCTGCATTTTCTAAAAATAACTCTTTTGACAGTCAGATTTGTGGAACTCTCCGCCTGGTTCAGTGTGAAGGTGGTGCGTTTGTGCACCTACGTCAAAATCAGACTCGTCTCATGTCGTGGCAGAACAGGGACACTGTCATCTGATTGACACTATAAAGGTATTTTAAATGGGTTAAAGATTCTTTTGTTTTTTTCCCCCCAAAGTCCCGGTCTTGTCTCGGTCTTAACCCCTCAAAGTCTTGGTCTTGTCTCAGTCTTAAACCCCTTAAAGTCCAGGTCTTGTCTCGGTCTTAAACCCCTTAAAGTCCCGGTCTTGTCATGGTCTTAAACCCAGTCAAAGTCTTGGTCTTGTCTCGGTCTCAACCCCTCAAAGTCCTGGTCTTGTCTCAGTCTTAAACCCCTTAAAGTCCAGGTCTTGTCTCGGTCTTAAACCCCTTAAAGTCCCGGTCTTGTCTTGGTCTTAAACCCAGTCAAAGTCTTGGTCTTGTCTTGGTCTCAACCCCTCAAAGTCTTGGTCTTGTCTCAGTCTCAACCCCTCAAAGTCTGTGTCTTGTCTCAATCTCAACCCCTCAAAGTCTTGGTCTTGGCTTGTCCTCAAACCCCTCAATGTCTTGGTCTTGTCTCGGTCTCAAACCCTTCAAAGTCTGTGTCTTGTCTCGGTCTAAAACCCCTCAAAGTCTCAGTCTTGTCTTATTATCAATACACTCTGGTCTTGGTTATAATCAATATGAAACATTCAGTAATACAGTCAATGATATTTGACTTCCTTGATGAAAAAAACATGTCAATAACCTCATGTCTGACACTTCATGTGATTTTCAGTGTTGCCGTTACTAAAATTGACTTTGACACACAAACCGGAATGGAAATGGAAATGATGGAAATCTGTAGCTTGTATTTCTTTGATAAATAACAGCCTGACCTTCCCATGCAGCACTTCCACAGCATCTGTGGCTTTAGCATGGGTTGCCTGATAATATCGGTGTGAACCTGTGCTGGTTTTATTTTTTTGTACAGGCCAAATCACATTTGGACAGGGTGGTGTTGGCTGTTATTCACGACGTCTTCTTTTTAATGGTAAATTACAGCCGGGGCGAAGCATTACCCTCCTCCAATAGTCGCCTGCCAAAACATATATAGACTTTTCTCACTATCAGACTCCAGTATAGTGGAGTTACCTAAAAAAATAATATATCACATTTATATAGTTCTTTTGCCATTTCAATCGCAAATGCTGCATTTGGCCATGTTTCATTCGTGTGAACCTACCATGTACTCAAAATAGCAAGTGTAAGTAAATGAGTGTTTGATCCAGCATGAATGTCATCAGGTTTTGAAGCTGCTACTTTTTCATAAGAGACATTTTGTACAAAACAAATATCAAGAAGACTGAGCAACGAGCAACCTCGACATACTTCTGTTTCCAACTTATCTTTTTAACTCTAAGGACAGATTCATGAGCCACAGGGTGTGTGTGTGTGTGTGTGTGTGTGTGTGTGTGTGTGTGTTTTTATCCCTGTGGGCCCTGAAGCTCAGACACACACAGACACGAGCTTTAACGCCAGAGGTGAACTTGGGTTTGACTTTCCTGCTGAGAGGAGACAAATGTCATATTGCTAGTTAAAGTCGAGCAGTGACAGTTTAGACACCAAAACAACCAGTTCAGAGTAAAAAAACAAAGGTCGTAGGTTGGATTAAAACACCAGTTCACTTACGTTCTAGTCCCGGGACCTGAACACGCGGTTACTCCCCAGGACACAAACTCCGCCCCCCCCACTTGAAAGCCTTGTCTTTTCTGACCCATCCATCCCCCCTAACCTCCCCACTATGTGGACCGGAGCAGTCTTAAACAATGGCATTCAATGTGGTGCACACAGTAGTAAATTAGTGGAATACATTCTAATTAAAGTGCGTTTACCTTTTCTAGCAACATGTATGAATTGTTCATGTAAACAGCCTTGCAGGAAGAAGGTTCCGGAGACCATGACGACTTCCACAGAAGCATCTAATGAACTCATTCGAGGAGATAATTAAGCAGGCAGTTAACATTTTAACCACAATGTGTTATTGTGCAGTAACGTCCCAACTCTCTGAAGATCCTGTCTTCTCGAAGGTGTATTTAAAGTCATGCTGGAGGCGTTACGTTTAGCTGAAGCATTAAGGTAG
>NC_048409.1:28703520-28706047 GCF_013103735.1 Etheostoma cragini
AGGGGGTGTATACTTATGCCCCTGTATTGTAACATAGGGGGTGTATACTTATGCCCCCTATATTTTAACATAGGGGGTTGTATACTTATGCCCCTTGTATTTTAACATAGGGTGGGTATACTTGCCTTCTGTATTTTAAGGAAGAACAGTTGTTCATTTACGATACATCATTCATGTACAAGAAAATTGGTGTCCTTAAAAGGTTGGATTTTCCAAAGTTCTTTTTTTAAATAAGGCATTAAGATCAATTTCCAATTTTTTTTTTTCGATTTCTCTTTTTAATCAACTCTAGCACGGGTGAGTAAACTTATGCAAGCCACTGTATGTGAAAGAAGTTGTGCTGCTCCGGAGCTTTTCCTTCACAAAGCTAAGCAGTTAAGTTTACCGTTTTTGGAAAATAATCCTTTAAATCATTAAGGTTGTCATTACCATCATTTCTGAGGCTGTTATTCTGAAAGCGGTTTCCAACATTTTGTCCACCCCGGTCAAATCAACAAGGGTAGATTAAACTTTAGAAAGATCTCTGTCGCTAACACACACACACACACACACACACACACACACACAACCAAGGTCGTTGATGGTCATCTGGGCCTCGATAACATCACCATCTACCATCCAGAAATCTCTTATTACATGCTGTGTGTGTGTGTGTGTGTGTGTGTGTGTGTGTGTGTGTGTGTGTGTGTGTGTGTGTGTGTGTGTGTGTGTGTGTGTGCGTGTGTGTGTGTTCAGCATTGACCTTTGATGTCCTGATAATTTTAAACATTGTTTGTCCAAAAAGTCCAAAAAGTCATCAGGTGATCGTAGCTGGAAGAGATCAGAGTGCAGACTGGTGTCAATATGTGATAGTTGACCTTAAACCTTTCTACCAAAGACGGCACCTCTTTTCCTTATGTTCTAAAATTCACCAAAATTGAAATAAAGGCCCACATTAACAACTGCAGGTCAGTTAAAAAAACAATGGCTAACTTTTCTCTGCAGCTTAGTTTCATAACTTCAACTGCTTCTTTACTTCTCTGAACCTGACAGGAGTTTAAGTAAGTGGAGGTGAGGGGATAAAAACAAAAAACACATCTTTCACATGGTCACATTTCTTAAATATTAATAATCCAACCATATTGCATGGGAATAAATTAGCATTCCCTTTGAATTGATCGCCGTGGCTTCAGTTTCCACACCGGAGACATCCACTGCTATCGAACTGCTTTGAGCACTACGTGTTTTAGGAAAGTCAAATGTCTCCTGATTTGATTCAGCTCTCCTGTTTATCTCTCTATGAAGCTCATTTCCTCACAGGAGTAAAACTCAATATTTACATTAACTTATTCTACTGATGTCTTAGCTGATCTGCAGGTCAAAAGCCCATAGACAATGTAATAAAAGGATACTAACAGAGTTGATACACTCAGAGAGCAACAAAAGAAAAAATAGATGCTGTTACAATCTAATGTTAATCCAAGCAACTGACTTTATGAACTCATCATGATATGATGAGTGCTGGACAATATCTGTCTTGTGCAATGACACCGGCTTAAAATGTGTGCAACACTCTGCTGCTACTATTTATTCATTATTACTGTTTAAAATTCCTTTAACTATGTAAATACCGTTCGTATCCTCATAGCCACACTCCTTATATTTCTTTATTTATATTCTCTCGCAACTGTAACACAGAATGTCCCTTTGGGGACCAATAGAGTATTTCTGATTCTGATGATCTTGAGCTTCCTGTTAAATGTTTCTAGATTACATCTTTACCTCAGGATACTTTTTGCTGTAAGCTGTTTTTTCCTAAATAAATTTTCAAGATCTTCTTGCTGCCTCCTCATTGCATTAGTCTGCATTTTGGGTCCAAAACTGTTATTTTACGGCGTGACAAAAATCTCTTTCTCTCTCATCATTTTTCTGCTCCACTCTTTCACTCCCCCTTTCCATTGTGCTGTGTTGTTTTAAATCCAGCACAGTCACGACACCGTGTGTGTCTGTGCATGCTTGCGTGCCTGCTGGCGTCCTTTCTGCAGCTCTAGTCATAAAACTGAGATAATCCATTCCTCTGAATAATTAACATCCTATCAGATGGCTCTATCCGCTCTGTAGCTGGGCAAAGCCTCGGCAGGATAACACCACAACTGGCTCCGTTTTGTTTTCAGTCAGCACAATTTGCTTTTAGTGAATTTTCTTTTACTGGACAGGGAATGTTATGCCCTTAAATCTGTGTTTTATATGTTTTAAGTGACATCTTTTCCATGATCTAATGCATCTGGAAGAGTGTGTGTAAAGATGAATGCCTGTCTTTTAAAATGACATTGCTATGCAACTTAATGGCTTTCTCAATTATTTTTTGAGGTTAGCATACCTGCTGGTATCATGCAGCTATAGACACAGGGTAACATTAGCTTACGTGCAGGTGTCATGCAGCTATAGACACAGGGTAACATTAGCTTAACTGCTGGTATCATGCAGCTAAAGACACAGGGTAACATTAGCTTACCTGCTGGTATCATGCAGCTAAAGACACAGGGTA
>NC_048409.1:28706147-28713237 GCF_013103735.1 Etheostoma cragini
GGGCATAAGTATACACCCCCCTATGTTAAAATACAGGGGCATAAGTATACACCCCCTATGTTAAAATACAGGGGGCAAGTATACACCCCCCTATGTTAAAATACAGGGACATAAGTATACACCCCCTATGTTAAAATACAGGGGGCGTAAGTATACACCCCCTATGTTAAAATACAGGGGCAGAGGTACACACCCCCTATGTTAAAATACAGGGGCAGAGGTACACACCACCTATGTTAAAATACAGGGGCATAAGTATACACCCCCTATGTTGAAATACAGGGGCATAAGTATACACCCCCTATGTTGAAATACAGGGGCATAAGTATACACCCCCCTATGTTAAATTCCCATAGAGGCAGCTTTTTATCATTAAAGGCCAGTTATTTCATGGATCAGGATTCTATGCATCCTGATGAAGTTCCCCTTGCCCCACATCATCACATATCCCACCCAGGTTTAGATTGGCATGGGGAACCTTTCTTAAAAATCATCTCTCAATGCAAATCAAACCGGCTATTAAGCTAACTGAAATCAAACCATGAAGGTCTCTAGGTTTGGTTAAGGGTATGTGATGACGGGGGGTTTGTTATGTGTAGGGAAGGGAGGACCAAACCACAGAGACAGGCAGGCAGGTACGCAGGAGAGAGTTTCATGAGGCTTTATTTTCACACAAAAACAGAAAGTCCACACCAACACAGGATACAACGAATGCAAAAGAAATATGAATATCCCAAAAATGGTCCAAGGAAAGGAAAGACAAAAACAGGAACTGGAAAAAACGGATAACAGGAAGGACGAAGGAAACACAATCTGGAACATACAAGCTCACACAACAATCTGACATGAGAGGAGGGGAACACAGAGGTTAAATGCAAGAGGTAACGAGCAAACAAGCAACAGGTGAAACATCAGGTGACGACAATCACAGAGGTAAGAGAACAGAAGACAGGTAGTAAAACTAGACAGGACAAGACAGAGACCCGGACTATCAAAATAAAACAGGAAACAGAACATACAGACACTCAAGGGAACACAAGACAGGTTGTTTAAATTTTCCATTAATCTCGTCATACTACAACATGGTGATTCTGGATTTTTAACCAATAGCTTTAGCTTGTGGCTCAAAATAGACTTAGATTAAAAGGAGACAGAAAAGGTGATAAGGGAGAGGAAGAGATGGGCCTTAAAGAGACATAAGTGGACATTGCAAAGAGGAAATATAAGTGGAGCAGTGACAATGGTGGAAATCAAAAGGACCTACAGGTGGAGAAGGAGATGGACAGGGATTGAGAAGAAAGAAGCAGTTTAAAAACGAGACAAGGTGAAGACAGACAGAGACGGGAAGAATGACGGAGCAAAGCTTGATTGAGAAGGAGAGAGGAGCAATAAAAAGAGAGGCAGAAAAAGACAAGAAATATAGATTGTGATTCCCCTGATTGATGATGGAGAACTCAGGAGCGGCAGATTTTTTCTTTTTTATTATTTTCAGCCCGTAGAGCCGAAGCCCAGAAACCCAATTATGTCTGCAAAGCCTTTAATGTCTCCTGTAACACCGCGGGCGTCACTCTCATTCATCTCATTTCTCCACCACATTGTGCAAATCAGCCGCGGCTCTGTAACACTGAGTGACTGTCAATGTCCTTACAAGGCAGAAATGTGCCCAAGACTTAGAGGGACGAGGGATTGATGAATGAGAGGCGATGATACGCTCCTTCTATATGTGGGACCACACACACAAAAAAAAAAAACACAAAAGAATGACAGTCAGCTATTTGTCAGACATGGCTGACATGCAAGGCTGGTTTCAGGTAACCACTAAAACACACAATGATGTAAAAATAACTTATGGATGCAAAATCTTTCTAATGTAAAGCCAGGAAGGTCAAACAGGTCTGGAGGTGCTGAGGTCAGCTGTTTGTCAGGCAGGGGTGATTCCAGGTTGGCATGTGGGGGGGGGGGGGGGGGGGGGGGGGGGGGGGGGGGGGGGGGGGGGGGGGGGGGGGGGGGGGGGGGGGGGGGAGTAATGGAAACGATAGGATAACACAATAAAATTGTGCTAAAGGAAACATCATACTCGTTATTCATTTCAATTGTTTTAATTTGGAACAAATTTCATATCAGAAGACCATACACATTTTCTATACTACAGGCTCAGTCTGCCACTAAAACTGCTGCAGGGCTGGTTCCATGGTATCAGAATTTTGGACTGTTGTCATGGAAACATTAATTGGTTACGTGACAAGGACCGGGAAAATCGGCAGAACAGGCAGTCAACTGAGCATGCTCTGATCCAATTGAAATCCCAATTTTGACCCCAAGATTGACCGCAGTCTAGCCCAATGGATGGGGGGGGGGGAGAATCATCTTTCAGGAGGGGGGAGGGGCGGTGCCCCCCCCATGCCCCCCTTCTAGCCCAATGACAAGTTTCTGATATTGTAAAATAGTAACTTGATTACATAAACAGCATCTTTGCCCACTAAATTGTAGACCGTGTGCCATTTGTATGTATTTGCATACCGATGTCTTTGAAACTGTGGAAACAAAATGACACTAACCACCCAAACAACCTTAACTAAAATGACTTGCCCGTGTCTATTTTTTTAACCTGTCGTAGAAAGGACTGAATAATTCTAGTTCTCTGTATCACAGATCTGATGAGTGCAATTTCTTTGTAACTGATTGGAAGATTGCAGAGAGTAATACAAATTAGACCCAAGTTGTGATAAAATGGAATTATCCTTTAACCTCACAGGCATGGCTGCACATTAACTGTCATGCGAAAGCAGTAATTTGTAGGTTTTTTTAAAAATAGGGCTGCCACTTCATGGGAAATGATTAACTTTGAATCAGAGTAAAACAATGTTACCAAACATGAAATCACGTAGCTGCTGCAGACGTTTAAGTTCGAACCCAGAACAGCTTTTCTGGTGATGAAGACACCACCTGGTTTCTCTAAATAATCCTTACAGTTGTGCTGCTCTAAAACCTGACGTTCACAGAATCACGCTATCACGGTATATTGGCGGACTCAAATGCCCGAGACGGACAGGGAATCACAGGTAAGTGTCATGGTTTGGTGTTTGGTCCCGTCTCATTGCGGTAGTCTGTTTACCTGGGTTTATTTCTTAGCCTGATTTACTGTCCTGTCTTGTCATTATTGTATGGAGTTATTTTTGGTCTTGTCTTGTAGATGATCTGTTTCCTGTTTTACTTTTCTGCCATGTACTGGGTGGAATGGAGGACCCGAGTGCAGAGAGGATGCAGGCAAAAGCTGAGCTTGAGGTTTAATTAACAAAAGATCCGAACAATAGAAAGTGTCCAGAAAACAGAAGGCCAGGTATCCAAAATAAAAAAGTCACAAATGAGGACAGGAACCACAAGAAATAGCAACACAGAGACGAAAACAGGCTGGCTCATACACAGAAAATACACAATGATCTGACACAGGACAAGGAAAGCACCAAGACTAAATACAGAGGGTAACAAGGTCATAAGAGGCAGCAACACTGGAGACAAGACGAGACAGAGACCCAGACTTCAAAATAAAACAGGAAACAGAACATATACAAGACCAAAAATAACAACGCAATAATCACAAGACATGACAGTAACCAGGCTGAGAAATAAACACAGGACAAAAGACAACCACAATAAGACGAGACAAAACACCAAACCATGACAGGAAGTAGATTTATTGTTCCAAGAACAACGTACAACAGGAGCAGGCAATAATCGGTGACAGGAAACAGGCCAAAGCTGGGAAACCAATCACGAGGGAAAATGCTGGCGGGAGTAACATAAGAAGACAAGAGACCTGAAACGACAGCGGATGATTACTACAAAATAAAACCAGAAATACTGATGACAATGAAACATAGATTAAAGCATGGCAGAACCTGACACATACAGAGTTTTTCTAAACAGGTCATGGTTAACCCTACATTCCCAGTATTGTTTGTTAAAAGTACTGTAGACTTCTCTTTTGGTTTGTGGGCTGAAGCTATTGTAGACCGTTAACTTTGACAAGGTGCAAACCAGAGTCCCATTGGTTTCCCATTGTCAGAAAATCTAATATTTCAGTCTTCCATCTGCCATTTTCTTCTTGTGCTTCCCCGAGACAGAGAGCTGATAACACAGTGGCTTCTAAAAACCCCAAGCAGATCAATCCGGGGGCAGAGGTGACCCTCATAAACAACAATGTCAACTTCCCTCCAGTGTGGAACAATGAAAACATCGGTCTGTCCCGACTCAGCCTCCTGTGGGACTGAATGCAGGAGGTGGGATTGTGTCGCCGCATTAATGACTGACAGCCAACTTAGCAGCTGTCGACCTGACATTGTTAAGAGGCTGACAAACAACACACACTTTCTCACCTGCCCACACACACACACACACACACACACACACACACACACACACACACACACACACACACACACACACACACACACACACACACACACACACACACACACACAGACACACACACCTTGGGGTTTGCTTTACAGCTCAAGACCCAAAAGAGAAATTTGGTGTCTCCCCGGGACCCAGATTTACAAAAACACACCATGAATCATTGTAACATCTACATTTTTAAACTGTGGACAAAAGACGGGACAAACCGTGAATTTAAATGTATATGAAGTATATTTATTCCATTATAAAAGCAAACAAAAACAGAAATGGTCTTTATTCTCCTTTCTGTGTCTCCCCCCTTTCTCAACTCATGTTCTTATCCCCTCGTAGGATAAGAGAAGAGAGAGAGAGAGAGAGAGAGAGAGAGAGAGAGAGAGAGAAAGAAAGAAAGAGAAAGAGAGAGAGAACCCCCCCACAGCATCTGAGTTGAACAGACCAGTGGAGCAGAAAAGAAAGCTCATTTACATAAGATTAATATGCATTTTACTGCCAATTGGCAACCCAATAAAACGGGTCTGCGACCCATTTTGGGTCCCGACCCTAAGTTTGGGAAACATTGCTTTACAGTGTCAATGCATTCTCATTAACAGGTTGGTGTGATATCTTGCAAAAACATACGCCAAATTCCTACAATATCCTACGAAACTACGGCGACCGATGATGGGTACCATGACAGTTGAGTTTAGCGGTCTCCAGAGTTAAATGCGGTGATGACAGTTAAGTTTAGAAACCAAAACCACTAGTTAAGATTAGAAAGATGGGTCGGGGTTTGGGTTCAAACACCAGTCCCCTTATTAAGTCAAGGTTGTCGAACATATGGCACGGCAAAGGGTCCAATCACGGCCACCGGATCACTTTGCAATGTGCAAATTTACTTACTTACTTAAAATAGAGAGAAAGAAACTGATGCTGTAGCCAGTTCTGTCTTTCACCTGTCCTCTCTCTCTTTCTCCATCTCTGTTTTCTACCTTCATCCCTCTGTTCTACTCTGCTGTCTTCTGTTATGTTATTTTATTTCATTCTTCAGTCTGGCTACAGAGGTGCCTCTGATGTATAATGGATCAAACACACACACACACACACACACACACACGCGCACACACACACACACACACACACACACACACACACGCACGCACACACACACACACACACACACACACACACCAAAAGGTATGTTGATTTCTCCGGGCAGTGAGGACATTTTTCCAATAACAATAATCCCTGTTTGATAGCAGCATGAAACATTTGCAATTATAGCTTCAAAACAAGATAAAAAGCAAGATTGCAGATTTAAATAGTAAACACACGCTAATCGGGGTACTAACCTTCGCACTCATTAATCTAACTCATTAAAGGTCCAGTGTGTAACGTGTTTAGTTGTTCATTATCAAAATCGGTGTTGCCCGTTTACAAACTTTTCCTTTTTCATGAATATTTTATCACCACCATCACTTCCATCTATTCCTATTGGCTTGGATTTCTTACATTTGCATACACATGACCTGGGGTAGATGCTCCATATTCGTGCGACATCTTGAGGGACATACAGGAAGTACCGCTCCGCCTTTTGCATTTTCACTGTCACATGATAAACTCACAGGTGCTGCTAACGCTGCTAATGCTGCTAACGGGTATCGTTGTTACCCGGCACCGGCTGGTTTAAAGAAGGAAACATATTCAAAATCCACATTTCAGGAACAAGAGTCTTCTTCTTTGCCCAGAAAAATAAAAAGGAGATTAAAAAGAGCAAGAGACCGGCTTTTTGAAGCGTGAAGGCTGCCGTAGCTGGTATACGTACTTTGAACTGTGCGGCGCCAGAGAGTTGATCGCGATAAACGATCTCAACGCTAGATGGAAGCAATTCCTACACATCGTGCCTTTAAGGCTTAGTGTAACTTTTTGATATTAATGAACGTGAAGTTAATAAATTACAGTCAAGCCGTTTCTAAATGAGTTGCTAGAAAGCTAATTAAGACTCTCAGCTCCACACAACTCACTCTGGATGCCTCAGTGTGACTCTGTTCAGAAGATTGTGGCGTCCGGTGACTTTCCCACGCAGAAACTCGAGTAAAGATAATGACCTCTTCTGAAGAGCCCATGTATTTTTTTAATTCTCCGTGTCCTCCTTGGCTATTAGCTACTGTGCGGAGGAGGGGTGGGGGCGATCACATTAGGCTTTTCATGCTGACGCGCCAAGACAGTTCTGTTGTTATTCCTTAGAATTCCTCATGGGGGCGACAGATATACTATACTCTAAGAAATAAATCCGTAAAATAACAGAAAGAAAGTTCCGGCAGCTCATTAACTGTAATTAAAAACCAAAATTGAAGAAGAAATTGCAGCTGAAGTAAAAACTCAGAACATTTTCTGTTATTTCAAATTTTATTTCACTTTCTCTCAGATAAAGTCATTTTGATGCTTGTTTCAACGCTTCTTATTTCCTTTTTGACGCTTTTTTTTACACATTTTCAATGCTTTTTGTTCCACTTTTGAAGCTTTTTTTGAGACTTTTGACCCTCCCTTACCCAGGAACCTACTGGGGAAATGCAGACGGAGAAATGGTGTCTCCATGGCCGCCAAAAGTCGCCGGAGCCGGGAGGAGGCCTCGGGGAAGACCCAGGACTAGGTGGAGGGACGTCCAGCTGGGAGGAGGCCTCGGGGAAGACCC
>NC_048409.1:28713337-28714951 GCF_013103735.1 Etheostoma cragini
GGAAGTTTGGGGTCCCCTGCTGGAGCTGCTGCCCCCGAGACCCGATACCGGATAAGGGGATGAAGATGGATGGATGGACAAATACAACTGGGAATCACTTTCTATGGACAATTTCTGTTAGAAAACATACAGTCATATAACTTTTAATTAACAGACATTTCTGAGAGTGTGGAACATCAACAGGTTTTAAAATCATACTTCTCCTCCGTTTCCTCCTCCTATTCACTTCACACTCTCCTTTTGTTGCGTTCTGTTTGTTTTGGTGACAACGTAATTGTTCCTGCAGCTAACTTACCTGGAACAATCTTTCTCAGTCAATCTAATCTGAAGTTTTATGAAGCTGTGAAGGACGTCTGCTGTCTGTTTACTGCAGCTAAAGCTCATATTGGCCGACATGGTCAGCGTGCTGTCACTCAGTTTTTTATTACTTTTTCATAACATCTTCTTCTGGGTCAATAAAGCGTTGACCCTTCATGCAAAAAAAAGGGACTGACAGTCTGTAATCTTATGGGTTTTTATTGGATAAAGAAAGCAAGGAAATACGTCTATGTGGCACAAATCTAAAAAAAACAACAATTACAAAAAAACAAACACCTTCTGCATTGGTGAAGAAAATTCCCCTCACACAACAGCTATGAAGATCCTCTTTTTGGAAAATGGAAGTTAACTTGATTTGTTTTCTATTGCATGGCTGTTGCACGGAGCCAATGCGGTTCGAGTGATAAAACAGAGACTGAGATTTGGGTGAGTTTGCATTTTTCAACCTTTTGTTTTTTAGGTTTAAGCTCTTGAAGTTGGAATTCAAAGTACATCACCAGTGAACTGAAGTAGGTTTGATCCCGAGACGTGCGTGGATTCATGCTGGAAGTCCACGGTGAACACGGCTAACTCCATGACAACAGGGACAACTGAAAGAAACATGCGCTTTAAGAAATATCTGCGTGTTGTCAATGTCAATGTCAAATTTATTTTCATAGCACATTTAAAAACAACAACAGTTGACCAAAGTGCTGAACGGGGTTAATGTCAAATACATAATTAACAAGTGTAGAAATCACTCCAATAAAAATACATCACACAATGAAGGACTTTATATCTTAACAGAACACTTTCATAGAATGTGATTTACAGATGAAGAGATTTTTGTTCTTGTTGTTCTTTTCAAATTATAGAAGTTGTGTTCTGATAACTTTTTTGTCCACTCCACTACACAGGCTAGTTGTGGGAGATTAAATTCAACGTTATCCAATTCTGTTGACCTCTTTGACGCTATTTCTGAGGGTTTTGTGGCTTTTCTCCGGACTTCGTAGCTTTTTTTTTTAATACATTTTTTAAGTTTTTTTTTCTTCAAATGTTCTGTATTTTTACTGTAAGTTCAGGTAAAAGAGCTGCTGCAACCTTTTCTGCTAAAGTAGACAAGTACTTTCTAATAAATATTTACCACCACCATCAGTTCCAGCTATTCCTATCGGCTTGACATTTTACATTTCACATTACATTTACATTTTACACATTTTACTTTGAACTGCGTGACGCGATATATACAGTGGGTACGGAAAGTATTCAGACCCCTTTAAATTTTTCACTCTTTGTTTCATTGCAGCCTTTTTCCAA
>NC_048409.1:28715051-28723372 GCF_013103735.1 Etheostoma cragini
TCCCAATTATCTTGTCATATCACCCTCCTGGTGTGTGTGTGTGTGTGTGTGTGTGTGTGTGTGTGTGTGTGGGGGGGAATTGCAGGCCCTCTGACATCTCTATCCTTACACATAATTGTATGTTGGGTCATGACATCAAACAGCTGCCAGGGGAAGGACGAGCAGAGAGATGAAGAGAGGTACACAATCATTTAGAGTTGCATGCACTAACAACAAGAATAACTAAAAAAAACACCTTAAACAATCTGATTTGGGATCTGACTTGGACCGTGTGACCCCCATCCACTAAGTGTTATGGAAATCAGGCCTGGAGTCTGTCTGTAATCATGCTGATAAAGAAACAAAAGAGAGATAACCGAAAACATAACCTCCTTGGAGAAGGTAATGAATACACCCACTGAGTCAGACAGAGACACACACGCACACGCACACACACACACACATTTGGAGGTTTACATCAATCCTGCTGATATATTTGAAAAGCTTTTTGCCTGAATTGTCCAAGTAATGGTTGTGTTTTGGGGAAATTCTGCTCTGTCCAATTTTCCCTTTTTTAAAGATTTTTGTGTCATTTTTGGCCTTTATTTTGACAGGACAGATGAAGACATGAAATCGGAGAGAGAGGGGGGGGATGACATGCAGCAAAGGGCCGCAGGTCGGAGTCGAACCTGCTGCATCGAGGGGTAAACCTCCATATGTGGGCGCCCACTCTACCAACTGAGCCATCTGGGCGTCCCAATTTTCCCTTTTTAGAAATAGCATGTTCTTCTGATTCTTTAACCCTTGTGTTGTCTTCCCTTCAATATTAAAAAATCAACACTTTTGTTGACGATTTTTTTACGTTTAACACTATGCAACACTAACTTATTAACTTTAGTCTTACAGTTATTTTTGGAATTTATGTTCAGTAAAGCTAATTTATAGGAAATTATACCTAATGTTTGGGTTATAAAAGCAGAAATTAGGAATAATTTGGACTTAAATTAAAGGAATGGATGTTGATGATAATCACAGACTGGAATATGTCAACTTTTCTCAATACTATTTAATTCAATTAGTTTTCAAATGCTATAAAGTTGAATAAGAAACCCCAAAATGAATGAAAGTAGAGATTTGTACTTGCCAAAGAGCATTGTGTGGAATCAATCATGTTATTTTGGGGAATAAAAAAGAAAGTTCATATAGGAAAACGGGTCAATTTGACCCGAGGACAACATGAGGGTTAAGGGAGAAAATGTTCCACTGACTGTGTGGACCACCTTAGCAGCCGTGTTTGGCTTTCTGACACTCAAAACAGAGAGGAAATAGAATTTCTGACTGTTTCCAGAATATTTTTTCTTTTAACATGTGCCACATTACACATGACACACCTGTGTTGTGGTGCTGCTGTTCTATGGTCTATACAGTTAACTTGCTAATCAGGGTAAGGTGAATATCGACGGCAATTAGGACATAATACCAAAAACAGTATACAAAGACAGGTTGCTCATGTCACATGTCCAAGCTCAGACCCTCAGGCCCTCCTCCCCAATGCGAGACTACTGTGCGTATGACTCGTCCAGTGTGTGCTATACGGGCCTTAAGTTAGTTTTTTTTGAAATATGCGGGTGTTTGTTGCCCCACACGAGACATATTTATATATAAAAAGAAATAGAAATACAGAGAGGCAGAAAGAGATGTGGGAAAGACCAAAGAGTCATGTTGTATTAGTCAGCTAAGAGACTGTGGGCCACACGGAAGCCCCTCCGAGCTGCTCCAACATGTTCCTAATGACCCCCACAGTCATGGAGCCCTGAACACCAGCAGCTCTGAGCCCACACAGACATGGTATCCCCATTAATTCTCTAACCAGCCGTCACGTTGAGCTGGGCACACACCGGGGCGACGCTTAATGCATGAAACGGGACACAGTGGTGTTTCACAGCAAAGTTTATTCTAAGACACACAGGTTTTGACCCAAATAGACGAACATGCGGCCACTGATCTCACAGATGTAGTCCCCTGAGATGCTGTATAAGCTCTAGAAGCTAAGTGTTAAATTATTGAAACACGGTTTTTATTATGCGTGGCATGAGACCCTTGAAAGACTTTCTTCATTGCTCTGATGCAACACTGTCTTTCCAAACTTAAAAAAATGAAAAGGGGCCTTTTTATTTATAACTGTCGAGGGCTTCCCCAGATTGCAGCTGCAGACAGACTCCAGATGGTTCTTTGATGGTAGTGACGCCTTCAGTTCATCAACTCTTTTGCTTAGCGTGCGTCACCGGGGGGATTGCTCAAGAAACCTTAAAGTATCATGGCCGAGACAGCCGGACGTTTTGCAATTTAACAGACACCAATTATAAATGCAGATTTCAACAATTTCCCAACTTGTGGCCTGCAAAATGGACTGCCAAGACACAAAACGCAACACAGGAGGGTTCGACACCCAATTGTCTCATTCTCAGAGGAGTATGCCTCACAATCTCGACACTCATCAACGTTCCTCAGTCTCACAGTGAAAACACACCGGCTCTCAATGGAGAGAATATAAAAGAGAAAGAGCACAAAGCACCAAGAAAGATGGTTTGGAAGGCTGCAGTGCAGTTGAATTTGACCCTCCCCCATGTTGTGTGTATGCATGAATTCATCGATGTACCCCCAAGAACCAGATTTCCCCTCCCTCACAATGTGGGACACATAAGGGGTCTCGCACTACTAAAGGTATCACAGGTTAAAGATTAGGAAGTTGCATGTGATTGT
Organism: Etheostoma cragini; assembly: GCF_013103735.1. Lineage (NCBI taxonomy): Eukaryota > Metazoa > Chordata > Actinopteri > Perciformes > Percidae > Etheostoma > Etheostoma cragini. The sequence continues at coordinate 28,717,794 of NC_048409.1, forward strand.
GACCTTAATATCAGCCAAAACAACATGCACAAATGTGTGTAAAATGTTCATATTTCCTTATGTTTTATAAAGCTAAAACAGCCCGGGGTCACATTGAGCCCAAGGAGCCCACTGTGTACAAAATGCACACAGGACATTGAAAATAAATCATGTAAATTTTATGTGCAAATTTTACGAGTCCCCATTAAATGAGGAAAAGTCATTGAACATGAAGCAAAACATCTTTTTTAGACGCCTTAATTAACTAATCGAGGAAAAGAGCGTGGTTAAAGTGGGATGAGAACTAAACCAGCACCTTAAAATGGGTAAAATGTAGTAGCATTTTTCTCGGTTAGTCACTTTCTTTCCTTTCTGCTCGTACCGGGAGCAGAAAGGAAGTCCCAGCGATTCTTCCTCAAGGTTTTTCTGTACGGCTTTCATTCAACAGCCATCGAAATGTGTGTACTGACTTTCCTCAAGGTAGCGCACACATGAATAATAACTCACAGCAGGAGAGAGGAGGAAAAACTGCTCATCAGCTCATTATTTAGCACCAGATGAAACAACAACAAAAATAATAACCGTAGCTGTGAATGCTTAAGAGGGGTTATGAGCATGGTTGGAAGGAGTCTTTGGCCAATTAGATTGCCTCACTCAGCCCGCTTGATGTGTAAATGAGTTTAACAGGAGATATGAGTACATGAACGAAGAGGAGAGGGAACTTTGTGGTTTTAAATGGGGTTTTCAACAGCTTGTGCACATGAATAGGTGGCTGGTGAAACCTGGGGAGCAAGTGGTTTAATGGAAGCGGTTAAAGGCTTGTTTGACTCTGAGACCACGGGACCCCCATCACGCACACACAGGGAAATGGACCCACAGATACACAACTCATGTACGTAAAATGCAATGGTTTTATTAGCAAGCTAATGAACTCCAGCAACAGGGAAATCCAGAAAAACAGGCAATGGACAAAATCCAGGGAAACCAGGAACTCAGAACCCAGCACACATGGAAAGAAGACCATCTCACATTGGGGTTAGGGGAACTTAAATACACTGGACAGTCAAAATTGAAAATAAACACTTTTATCAATGTCTTTAAGTTTTTTCTTACATTTGTCCCTTTTTTCAACACTTTTGACGCTTTTTTTCAATGTTCAACACTATGTAACACTAACTTAGTAACTTCAGTTTTAGAGTTATTTTCGGAATTTATGGTCAATAAACCTCATTTATGGGAAATTATACCTTATGTTTGAGTTAGAAAAGCAGAAATTAGGAATTATTTAGACTAAAATTAAAGGAATGGATGTTGATGATAATCACAGACTGGAATAGACAGACTGGTCAACTTTTACTCAATACTATTTCAAAAACACTTCCATTTGTTTTACAATCCTCTAAAATTGAATAAGACGCCCCAAAATTAATAAAAGTAGAGATTTGTACTTGCCAAGGAGCGTTGTGTGGAATCCATCATGTTATTTTGGGTAGTTAACCCTGCTTTCTCTCTAAATTACTGCAGGGGGAGTCTCCTTAAACCTGCTTTCTATCTGATCTCCTACAGGGGGACTCCTTAAACCTGCTTTCTATCTGATCTCCAGCAGGGGGGACTCCTTAAACCTGCTTTCTATCTAAAGTCCTGCAGGGGGGACTCCTTAAACCTGCTTTCTATCTGATCTCCAGCAGGGGGACTCCTTAAACCTGCTTTCTATCTGATCTCCTGCAGGGGGCGACACATGCGGTTGCAAAGGAGGTCTGTTTCTGTAGAAGTCTGTAAGAAAGTCATTTTTAGTCTAGTGTTAAATGTATCCTAATGTTCTTATTTTTAATTCACGTGTTTTATCTGTTTTTATTTTTTTACTGTTGTTTAACTGATTTTGTGTAAAGCACTTTGAATTGGCCTGTTGCTGAAATGTGCTCTACAAATAAAGCTGCCTTGCCTTTACTCTGATATATATACTTCGTGGAACTGTAACACAGAATTTCCCTTCGGGGATCAATAAAGTATTTCAGATTCAGATTCTGATCTTGAGTCCGCCTGTCGTACCCTGGCGCCGCCCCTCTCTACCATTCGCCACGTTGCCACTGAGCAGTGCAAAACATGGAGGGGTGTCCCTCTTTTGATGATGTATTTTAAAGATGGAGGCGCAACATGGCAGAATACAAAGGAGCGAGTTGGCCCTTTGTATTCTGAAGGATTCTGAGTTGCAGATTCTACGCTTACCGAGAATACTTTGTTCAGTTAGTGGAAGTAATTACACACGAATGTGCGTGTATTTGTAAAAGAACAAAATGTTATTTTTCCTAAGAATCAACTCAAACAATCACACTATGGAGCTTTAAGATTTTTCCTGTAACATTTTTTTCATTCGTCAGTATAATCTGCTTGTCTGTTGTGATATTTTTCATAATTGAAGGTCATTTCCTGTTTATCTGTCTGTGGTTCTGTCTTTCTGTCTTCCAGCAGAAGAAACATGCAACTGTACACTGTAGCTGCCTTGCCTTTAAAAACCATCTCTGTCTCTTTTTCACTTCTCCTCCTCACTCCATCCCACTCAGCAGTGCAGTATAAAGATGTGTCCTTGTGTGTGTAATAAATGTGTCAGTCAGCAGCATTTGGTCCAACAAAAAGACTCATGAAGCCTGCAGACTCTGCTCTATGCTGACTCTTCTTTCTTTCTATGCCTTTACTTTGTTTATTCGTTCATTTGTCATTCATTCCTTCCGCTCCTTGCTAAAATATGATCTCTCATCATCTCTCTCTCTCTCTCTGTCTTTGCAGGGAGGCTTTTAATAAGGTCAATTTAGAAAAAGCTCAAAGCATAGAGGAAGAAACGGGAAATAAATATCTTGTCTACACACATATACACACACACAAAAATGCAAATGCAGGAGCTGTTTCAGCCCAATTTGACCCCATTGTCCTGCTGCTTGCATGTTTGCTAATCCTCTCAGAATGATGCTTGAAATCCTGGAAGCTTGTTCTTGACCAGGTACCGTTCCGTCCAAATAACACACACACACACACACACACACAAACACACTCACAGTTCGGTTTGTCCTGGAGAACCGATCGCGTTCAAATCTCATTATTTCACCAGAGGTTTGTGGCTTGTGGGCACCGAGGGTTTTTAAAAGTTACGATTTTCTACCAAAGGCAGACTCTCAAATGTGTGGTCTGATCGTTAATCCACATCGTTCATGGTGTTTAAAAGAAAAACTTCTGCCAACAATGAGCAAATTAAATGAATAGCATTTGCCAAAGAGCCAATCAAATTGCAGCGAGGCATCAGGCAATCCGCTCCACTTGGCATCAAAGTTGCCCCACGCACTTTTATTGCAAAAGCCTTTGAGCGTGTGTGTTGTTATTTTCTCACACTCGGCGCATGGGGTGAGCAAAATCTTTTAAAACACCTTTTGAAAACTCTTCTATCAGCACTGACCTTAAACTGTTGAGAAATGATAAATAAAAGCAGCAGACTTTTTTTATACATCATGCATTAACCCAGAGTTACAGCCCAGTGAAGACAATGGTACGGAAGAGTGTGGGCTCACCGTTATGAGTAAACCATTTCACACTGCACACAATTATTTGATCTATTGTTGATTTGAAAATATCTTTCAGCAAAAATCTGCCCCGAAGCCCGATGGCCGTATTTAAACTTCAAACTGTGTGTTGCACGGAACTGGACAAAAACAGGCTTGAAGGATAAAATGATGTTGGTTTCTGTTATGTTCATAAATGGCGAGCCTACACTGATTAACACTGAGTAAGAGCTAAAACCCCGGGAATACACTGTACCCATCATGCAGTCTGCTGCCCTACAGCAACACATTCAAACTCAAAGAAGGGATTTATTTCCTTTCTCTGACAGTTTAGACCAGAGGTTCCCAAACTTTTTCAGCTCAAGACCCAAAAAGAGAAATTTGGTGTCTCCCCGGGACCCAAATTTACAAAAACACACCATGAATCATTGTAACATCTACATTTTTAAACTGTGGACAAAAGACGGGACAAACCATGAATTTAAATGTATATGAAGTATATTTATTCCATTATAAAAGCAAACAAAAACAGAAAAGGTCTCTATTCTCCTTCCTGTGTCTCCCCCCTTTCTCAACTAATGTTCTTATCCCCTCCTAGGATAAGAGAAGAGAGAGAGAGAGAGACCCCCCCCACAGCATCTGAGCTGAACAGACCAGTGGAGCAGAAAAGAAACCTCACTCTGATGTGTATTTTACTGCCAATTGGCGACCCATTTTGGGTCCCGACCCTAAGTTTGGGAAACATGTACTTTGTTGTCCTCAAAGGGAAATTTGTGTTGGACACAGTGTAACTATTCCTTTTCAAACTACTAGGTCGCTAGTTACTGGCTTCTTATTTTCCCATCTTTCTCTCCCATACTTTTAAGACACTCACGCTTAGACAAACTGAAAATAAAGTTTAGAGTGTCAAAAATAATTAACAGAATGACCAAATCAATTTATTTCTGCATGGGGGCGACAGCTTAGTGACTCACAGACGCACACACACAAACACACACACACACACACACACACACACACACACACACAATGGACCGAGCTGAAATAACACAACGCTAAGCTTCCCAAACACTCGGGATGTGGTTGTGTGCACGCCGCGCGGGCTTTACTTACAAATCCCTGTTTAAACCTCGGCTCTCCCTGGGAATTAAAAAATGAATAAGCTTTATTACTGAGCTGGTAAATAGAACGCAGGGCTTAATATCAATATCATCCAGCTTAAGCAAGAATTCAATAAAGAAAGAAGCAACTCAGCTCAAATTCAGTGTCCGAGGAAAGTAAGGAAAGGAGGTTCAACCTAACAGCCGTACTGAGACTATGGAGGAATATGGGTGCTACGTTACCTGGTCCCTTGGAAAGGGATGTTTCACAGTTTGTGTTTATCACTTAACGAATTCTCATGATTGGGTTCATAAGATATCATGTGAAATCTCATGCACACCAACTCATACGATATCCTATCAAAGTGCCACCTGGTCATGCGACGACCAGACACGTCGTCGCATGACCAGCTTACATAGCATACAGAGCACCGTGAGGCCATTTCAGGAAAGTTTAGCTGACAAAAGGTGACCGCCATGCGACGATGACAGTTGAAGAACCCCTATTATGCTTATTTAGACTTTTCAGCTTTGGGGATTCAAGCCAAAAGTCATTTGGGCGCCCGGATAGCTCGGTTGGTGGAGTGGGCCCCCGTGTGGTGTGTAGAGGTTCACTCGCTGAGGAAACCTGTAGGGGGGTCTCTATAGAGAAATCTGTAGGAGGAGCTCTATAGAGAAACCTGTAGGGGGGCTCTATAGAGAAACCTGTAGGGGGGCTCTATAGAGAAATCTGTAGGGGGGCTCTATGGAGAAACCTGTAGGAGGAGCTCCATAGAGAAACCTGTAGGGGGGCTCTATAGAGAAACCTGTAGGGGAGGGCTCTATAGAGAAACCTGTAGGGGATGGCTCTATAGAGAAACTTCTAGGGGGCTCTATAGAGAAACTTCTAGGGGGCTCTATAGAGAAACCTGTAGGGGGAGGGGAGGGCTCTATAGAGAAACCTGTAGGGGGG
>NC_048409.1:28723625-28770090 GCF_013103735.1 Etheostoma cragini
TCTATAGAGAAACCTGTAGGGGGGCTCTATAGAGGAACCTGCCAGCAAAAAGAGAAAACAGCGAAGAAACGGCCAAACTGCATGGCGCCCCTTTAAAACACGTTCCTGGGAGTGAGTCCTGCAATCTCACATACTTTACCGCAGGTTTTTAATGAAGCCGAAGACCGGCTTCTCCTTCCCTGCTCTCAAAGGAATTTACTTTGCTTTGAAATCCTCAATTATGCTGAGTCTACACACTGAGACCCTTCTCCCCGGGCGGGCATATGAGGAAACTAAGACATGCAAATATAATTCAGAATAAATGAATGGAATGGACATGGCAGGACAGTACAGGCAGAAACAGCAGGCTTATGAAAAACTGAAAGATTTGCTGGAACCCCATGCGGCCTGAAGTATATCCAGGGATGAGGAAGACTTATTTGATTTCCTCCTTCAACCTTTACCTTGTTCTCTGCTCCTACATGGCTGGAGCTGATGTCCCGGCTGGACAAGTGAGTGCCATGCAAGGTTTTCAATCTTCACGCAGAGTTGTGGAAAAATGTTCATCTTTAGGTTTAAGACCCAAACAACCAACTCCAGACGTGCTGTCAGTCGCAATGATCTGGCAAAATCAGTGGTCAGGCATCTGGGGGGGGGGGGGCATTGGGGGCTATTAGGGGTGTATATGTCACTTCTAAGGGTTTTTGGTGTGTCCTGTTTATGTGTCTGTGCATTACATCATATCCTGGTTGTAGATACCTGAGTAAGGTCTGAGAGGTGGCAGTAGCTGTAGTAGTGGCTGGTGAAAGTCCCCGTAAGGACCAAAGTACGGAGTGTGGACTGGTAGCTGGAGAGATGGCAGTTCATCTCCTAGGCCAATGTGCTCTTGAGCAAGGCACCAAACCCCCCTTCAACCGCTCAGGGCGCCTGTTCAGCAGTCCCAGCCAACTCACTCTAATGTCTCTCCATTAGTGCATGTATGGGACCTGTGCACGTGTGTGTATTTCAGGCCTGTGTGTAGTTTGCAATAAAAATAAAATAAAAATCCGGTCACGTCTTTAACCCTCCTGTTGTCCTGGGGTCAAATTTACCCAGTTTCTAAAAGTTTCTGCTTCAGAAATTTGGGATTTTTTCATCCAAATTGTCCAAATATCACATGGATGGTTCCATATAAAGCTTCTTGCAAATTAAACAAAGGATCAGTTCACTAGTTGTTTTTTTTAAAGTTTTTAATTTTGGGTGTTTTATTTCCCCCAAAATAAACTTTGACAAAAGAGAAAAAAAGATTTCATTTCATATAAATGAGGTTTCTTGACCATGAATTCGAAAAAGAAAATAGTGTAAAACTAGTCTTAATGCATTGGTGTTAGTGACATGTACTGATCGATGGTGGTGTTACAAAAATGAAGAAAATGTTGAAAAAAAGCATCAAAAAGTGATTAAAAAAATATCTCAAAAGCATCAAAAAGCAATAAAAAAAGCATCAAAAAAGTGTTGAAAAAGCATCAAAAACATTGTTCATTTTCAGTTTTGACCTGGGAGGACAACACAAGGGTTAATCCACTTTATAAAAAAGGGAATCTGTGTGTGTTTTTCTGTATTTTCATTCAGACCAGAAAAGATCAGTACGAAGGAGAATAGCTGCGTCTCATGTGAGGTTGCATTGGGAAACAGTCATGTGCTGCGTGAACGTTGCCTTTGAGATCAGGACAGTCCACATCTCTTACGAGGGATCCGCTGTAATCTCCCACCCTGTATGCACACAGACAAAAAAGCCCAAATGAGCCAATTTTTCAAGAACCGCCAACAATGAATGTGGGAATTAAACTCGTAAATGTGTCACTGTCCGTGGCACAGAGAGAGCAGGACATTAGACCACAGGGAGTTGAAGAGACTTAGAGTACCCCACAGGGACTCTAAAGTTAGGGCCAGACCACCCAGGGAGTGACTGATGAGGGTCTAGAACTACCAGAGGAACAGCAAAAAAGCTCTTCTCTAAAGGGCTCTTTATTGAAGGAGGTCATGGTATGACACATCCGGATCTGGTCTGGGTTCGGGAGATGAATCATTGCTGCTGTACTCTGCAGGGCATGAGCATGCAGCGCTGCACAGTGGGAAGGTTAGCCTTTAGTTTAGAGGCTTGGAGCATGGTTGATAACTTTCTTTCCTCTGGTTTTTACATTTTTCTGGGTCCCATTGGGGGGTAGAGGCACATATCTGGTGCTCTGTGGGCTAGCTGTGCAGCTACTATTGTCTCAGTCTTTACAGGTGCTTCTGCAGTTAAAGTGCCACTTGTGAAATGTTGCATTAAAGCTTTAGTGCGTGACTCTTTTACATTATTGAACGTCTGTTCTGATACAAGCCATCGCCAAATGTGTTGATACAAAGCTAATTAACCCTCATGTTGTCCTCGGGTCAAATTGACCCGTTTTCATATATCAATGTTCTTTTTAAGGAGTCTCCCTTTGTAGGAATTCAGATAAGAAGCGGGTTTAAGGAGTCCCCCCCTGCAGGAGATCAGATAGAAAGCGGGTTTAAGGAGTCCCCCCCTGCAGGAATTCATACATTGATATAGGAAAATGGGTCAATTTGACCCGAGGACAACATGAGCGTTAAGATGGATGGAGGTCCTGTGGGTCATATTCCTACCTCCTCTAGGGGGGGCTAATTTATAAAACCACTCCCGTGTTAGAGGATAAGAAGACACGGCTGATATAGCGTCGGGGGGTTAAGAGGACTTTGTGCGTTCAGTTGTGAGTCACTGCAGCTGCTGCGTATCCTTTAGTTTCCTCTGAGGTTCCTAGCGTGTCATGAGACACACACACACACACACACACACTCCTCGTCTACATTACTAAGAATAACTCAAAGATGGCAGCGACTGCTCCATTTCACACAGGCTAAATGTTTGCTCTGCCCACATTCTCTCTTGTGACAAGCTCATCAGTTTACAGTTAATTAAAATCATTAGACACGGTTCAGCGAGCTTCAGTTTCCCTTCAGTGGTCTTTGTGTTGTGGTGTGACGATGTGGACTACACACTGGCACACACACACACACACACACACACACACACACACACACACGATGGGTGTGAACAGCTGACCCCTTAACACCAAGTCACTGTTTGATATTCCACCAATTTTGGGGCGTCTTATTCAATTTTATAGCATTTGAAAAAAACATTGAAGTGTTTTTGAAATAGTATTGAGTAAAAGTTGACATATTCCAGTCTGTGATTATCATCAACATCCATTCCTTTAATTTTAGTCTCAATAATTCCTCATTTTCTAACTCACACATTAGGTAAATTTCCTATAAATGAGGTTTATTGACCATAAACTCCAAAAATAACTGTAAAACTAAAGTTAATAAGTTAGTGTTACGTAGTGTTGAACATCGAAAAAAGGGTTGAAAAAAGGGACAAATGTCAGAAAAAAAGTTCAAAACTGTTATAGGAGGTGAAGGGAGGAGGACCCAAAAGCAGAGTCAGAGCAGGCGGATGGAACTTCAACAAAACACTTTATTATTACAGTCCACGAGAAAAACACAGGGAGGGCAAAGTCCAAAAACAGGGAATCCAGAGCACAAAAATCCAAAGTTAAAAAACAGGTCTAAGAAGGGCAAAAACAGGGGAATATCCCAGGGGCGTACTCACAGGGAAACACGGACGGAAGGGACTGGAAAGCTCCAGGAACACAGACGCACACAGCACAACGGGGTGAGGACAAAACGAAGGACGAAGCACTGGACAAAGGTAACACAGGGGTTAAATACAAGAGGTAGTAACGAGGTAACGGGGGACAGGTGAGACATCAGGTGAATCACATTAGGGCGGGGCAGGACAATCAGACAGGGGAAAGTAAAGCTAGACAAGACTAGACAAGACAGGAACCCATACTACCAAAATAAAACAGGAAACAAAACAAACCGACACAGGGGAACACAAGACAGGATCAACAACACAAGACCGGGGAGAAAACCGAGACAAAAGCACAGGGAAGGCCACATGGGAAAATAACCCCAAACAAAAATCCCAAACAACAACACAAAACATTGATAAAAAGTCCAGACAAATTACTGTTTTCTTGTACGCTTATGTGGTGTTGCTATGTCCGTGTGTGTCGCCGTGTGCGTCCAGGATGCACAAGAGGAACCAAAGATTGGTTCCTACTTAATCTAACGGCACTAATTGGCTCTCACACTTAGCGTTCGGCTAAATATGGTGGGGTCGTCAGGTAGGTACTAATCCCTTAATATATATATATACACAAGGCTTATTTCAGTGTATGCTACATCAGCGTCGGTCTTGTCAGAGAAAGCCAAACAGAAAAGAAAAGAAGCAGCCCATTATTTCCTCTGACAGGGCTGCGGTGACATTGTATCCTCAACCGACCTGCAGGATTCCTTAGCCGGTGTTCGTGCAGGAGAGGCTGAGAGAGGCTGAGAGAGGCTGAGAGAGGCTGAGAGAAGGTTTCCCTCTCTGCAGGCTGCAGGCTGACGCCTCCGATTACTGGAACTTCTCCTGGAAGCTCGTTGAGATTCTGCTGCCTCCACAGCCGTGGAGGTAGTGGGACAAATCTAATGAAACCTCTGCTTGTTTGGGGGCATTATGGATGCAGCAGAGAAGAGCTGCTGGAGAGGGAAAACTAGACACAGGAAACGAATAAAGGATGGGGAAAGTAATTAAAAAGTAAAGGTGGAGGAACAGGAAGGCGAGAGAATGAAAGACGGATGAGGAAAGCGCAAATGCAGAGGAAGAAAATGAAGAAGGGAGGAGGAGTGAAGGTGAAGAGAAACTAGAAAGAGAGCGCAGAGGGATGTGCAAATGAGGGAAAGTAAGAGAGCAAAGATGAATAAAAGTGAAGAGGTAAAGGAAGATAGGAATTAAAGAGAGGCAACGGAAAAAGTGGAGAGAGAAGAGAAGGAAAACATGATGAAAAATAGAGAATGTAAGGGAGGATGGGACAAAGGAAGGAGGGAGTCAGAGTAAAAGGAAACAGGGATGGAGGTAGAGATGGAGCATGGTATTAAAAATGGAAAGAGGGTAGAAGAAGAGGGAGAGTGGATGGAGGGGTTGGAAGAGGGAGAGAAGAGATAAGGAATGAGTGATTAGTGGGAGAGGGAAGAAGAGATAATAGAAAGGAAATATGCCTGTATTACCTGCTGCTGCACACACACACACACACACACACACACACACACACAAACACACACAGCTAATCTTTCACCCTCTATTAATGTCATTAATAGAAAGTCATTAAGCTGCTTCCATGTCCACTTTCTTGTTGCCTTTAAATTCATTCACACTGTTTTTCAGATGTTTTTAACATGTTTTTATCTCCTGTTTTGTTGCGTTATTTCAGATTTTCATCTTTGGAAATATGTTGTATCAACAGTTAATTCATTTCACCGGATGAAGAATTAGCAGCTGAATGACTAAAGGAGTTTTAAGGGAACATGTTATCACCCTGCAGATGTTCCAGACCCTTGATCGGGGGCGCTGAGGCGCTGTGTGAGATGAAGGGCACGCTGGTCTTAGATGGACTGGTCTATCAACCTCGTTACCATCAACACACAGACAAAGATGAGAAGCAGCTCTCACTCAGGCCTTAATCTATTGTTTGAAGCTAATTCTCATATCAGTCCAGTGTCCTCTCTCTCTCTCTCTCTCTGTTTTCCTTTTGCTTTCTCTCTTCATTTAATCATGACTTTGCATATTATATTCGCTCCCTAGCTATTTCAGCCTTTCACTCGCTTTTATCTCCAACTTTGAGAAGAAATGCGACTAAACATCCAGCTCTCCCCCTGCCTGTACTCGTTAAGCATTTCCGTCTTTAAAAAAGAAAAAGAAAAAAGGATGCAATTGCAAAATTCAGTGCTTCCTCACTTCCGATTGGCTCTCCAGCCTGTGTCCCCAGGAGAGAGGTGAGCCACTGAAAACAGAGTCAGTTCAGTGGGAAAGTTTCTGTCCATTGAAAGAAATGAAAAAAAATAATCTTAATTCAAAGTGCCGCTTACTAGAAGTTTGTAAAATGAGATAGGAAGTTTGATTAGTGCTTAGCTTCCGTTCAAAAATTGTGACCTTTACACAAAATAAACAAGAAAATGGTGTATGTGTACACAAATCAAAATAATGTGACCATTTCCCAAAACGGGCGTGAGACCGGGTTGGCGTGTTCGAATCGGCCCGATTAGTAACGATCAATTATCCACGGACGAGGACAGAAAGCTTCAAACGGAGTGACAAGCAGGAGAAATGAGACGGAGGGAGGAGGAAGCTCTCCACCTCTAAAAGGCAGAAGGAAAGATGGAGAAAGGGATGACAGCGAACATGCGTGAGAGAAAGAAAACTCTAAAAAGAGCAATAAGAAGTGAGAGAACAGTGTTCACACCTCTGAGCTATAAAAAGTCCTCTTCACCTCCATCCTCGACTCACAGGTTCATTCATTCCAAGAAAAGATCTTTTAGATTAACACATCTGTTTTTGCACATTTATTCAATTAAACACACATTCACACACTCACACACTCACACATGCACTCACACACACACATTCAAACAGCCGTATTCAATCCACATGGCGTACTTAAATGTGGAAGTGTAACTCTCGCAGCTTCAGTGTCTGCTTCATCTTTGTTTAATGAGGAAAACCCCACTGAGATTAAATACAATATGTCTCCTTAATTAAAAATGTGACCAGCATGGCTATTTACTCTCTACATGCAGAACAATCCAGTCACAAGCGTATACGTTCACATCTGGCATTTATTCGTTTACGATGTTGGCTGTGCGTGCGTGTGTGTGTGTTCACAATTAGGCTTTTCAGCGGCACATCTCCGCTGGTCCTATCTGTGATGCAGAGGTAAGGAGTTTTTCTGAAGCCGTTGCTTGAATCATTGTCTTTTTGACCAGGGAGAAGGACAAAAAAATAGGATTTAATAAATGTATTCATGTGTACAGTATCTGACAACTCAATGTGGATTAATGGCAACTTTATGTAGGAAGAGCACATGAAATTTGTCTGGCCCATTTTTAAGTTTTAAAGGTCCCATGGCATGAAAATTCACTTTGAGGTTTTTTAACATTAATGAGTCCCCCCAGCCTGCCTATGGTCCCCCTAGTGGCTAGAACTGGTGATACGTGTGAACCGAGCCCTGGGTATGCTGCTCTGCCTTACAGAAAATGAAAGCTCAGATGGGCCAAGCTGGAATCCTGCTCCTTATGAGGTCATAAAGGGCAAGGTTACCTCCCATTTCTCTGCTTTGCCCGCCCGGAGAATTTGGCCCACCCATGAGAGAGAGAGAGAGAGACATCATGGCTTTCAAACTTTTAAATTTCATCTAAATCTGCTAAATGTTTTTCTTTCTTCACCATTTAGTCTCGAACTGTGTCGGTTGTCTGAGTTTTTGTTAATCAGAGCTGTTGCTGCAGACACTGAGACACAACCAGACAGGAAGTGTGCTATAAAAAGGCTTAAATCGTCATGGGTTCGTCAACACTAATTTAATTGTTGTTATGATTAATGCAGCTGGGTGGCACATTAGTCTGTAGACGGGAAACTGAGACTCAAGTCTGATCTCATGTCCATAGTGTGTGCTTTGTGTACAAACCCACTGCGTTAAAGAGCCCCTAGCATACTCCTTTTTAACATATTTGTAATTTTGGGGTCTGCTCGTATAGGTGTACATGCATTGATGTTCAGAAAACACACAATGTTTGTCACATTGACCATTGCTGCAGCTCCTCCAAGCTCTTGGCCCGCCTTCCCTGAAAAGCCCAATCTGCTCTGATTGGTCGGCTGGCCCCACTCTGTTGCGATTGGTCGACCAAATTCAAACAAGCCACTGGGCGGGCTGTGCTTGCTCAGGCAGCACCTATGGGCACCACGTGTGAAAAACTGGGCTGGCTTTCTCAATCAGTGACATCACGAAACGAGGAATTTTAAACAGGAATGTGGGCGAGGCGTTTTCAGGAACTTGAGGCAACGTGCCGTCTGTTGGAGAGAAATGGAGTTATTGTGTTTTGTTGTACTTTATACATCTACTACACACAAAAAAACTATAAAACAGTAAAAGATGGGAAAAAATTAAAAAAAAGAGGGTTCTTGATGGAGACATGATATCAACTTAAGATATAGTAATGCATTTAATATCGGGTTGATGTATCTGAACCCCGGATGTATTTTTTTCTGATGTGACTAATGATATTTTCTGCAAGAATCTTTAATAAGTGCATTCATACAGCAAGTGTGCGTATAAAGAGAAGCCCTTGCCAGTCTAAATCTGTAGTTACAGTAACAATATGGCTGCTGTTTGCTTTGTGTAATGACAGTTTTCACTCTCTTTACCCAGCGATTACGGTGATGGTAGAGTTGTAATCAAACCAGCTCTGGCCTCATTTACCAGGCGCCACATCAATAATGCATCAAAGGATCTAATCTTTAAACAGCCCTTAGAGCTAGTGTTGGTAATTCTAACCTTCACACCTCCCTCCTCTTTCTCTCTCTCTCCCTCCCTCCTTCTTTCAGCATTTGTCATGTCCAGTTCTTTCCTCCTCTGCTGGTTAGGAATACATTAACAGAGGTCGGGGGTGTTTGCAGCACTCAGATTCTTCTGATGGGTCTCCTCGCCACCTCCGCCAGTCTCTACTCATCCAACAGTTTGAAGAGAAAGACCACCTCCCCCACGTCTGTGTTTCGTGCGGCGCATTCTCACGAATTTACTGACAATATCCCCCACAAGTGGCGTCAAGGCTCTGAAAAAACTCTGAATTAAGTAAGTGCCAACGCAGCCAATCCGACCCACGAATTCACATAGCACAAATATTAGCACGCAGGGGCGGGACTAGAAGGGGGGCACTGGTGGGAGCGGCCCCATTGAAATATGATTGGCCCCCCAGATCCATTGGTCTAGAGCGCTGACAATTGTGATTGCCATTGGTTTGGAGTCAGTGCCTGTTCTTCCAATTTTCCCAGCCCTTGTCACATGACCAATTCATGTTTGTTTATTTAACTTTATGTCATATCCTATCTGATCCATATTTTTAAGATGAATTTCTATGATGTATTCTGATTACTGAATACAGCATGGCAGAATTCAAAATAGAGCAAGAATACACATAACTCTTCAGTTATTGCCTATAAAACCATTTTATCTCTGAATTGTAGCCAAAAACAAAGATGCCCCCCCCCCCCCTGTGCAACCCGACTTTAAAAAAAAACTGAAATCACCCCTGCACACAACCTCTGTGTTTGGCAGAATATGGCAGGTAATTTGTGTTGGGATTATTACAGACATGGCAGAGTCACACAGGTTTAAGATCACAGACTATGTATCACAGAATATGGTTTGGCCACCCAAATCTCACTCCAAGGTTTTTGGAAAAGTTGGCAGCCATTTAACCATAGTCCTCAGATTGGACAGATAGTCTAGCTAGCTGTCTGGATTTACTCTGCAGAGACCCGAGGACCAGGTAACCGTAGTCCTCAGATTGGACAGATAGTCTAGCTAGCTGTCTGGATTTACCCTGCAGAGATCTGAGGACCAGGTAACCATAGTCCTCAGATTGGACAGATAGTCTAGCTAGCTGTCTGGATTCACCCTGCAGAGATCTGAGGACCAGGTAACCATAGTTCTCAGAAATCCACCAGAGTTTTAAGAAAGAAAGAAATGGGTCGGAAACCAGTGATGGGTAATGTTATTGACTCCCACCGGTTGGTCAGGGCACCTGGTGAAGCTCGTCATCACCAATGGGTCAAATGAGGCAACAGCTGAAACCAAATATATCAGAGGAGGAACTTTTCCTCAGAAAAACATCTTTCTTGGCAATGTATTCATGTCTTTGGTTGAAACCTTAAAGCTGCTGCAGGTCCTCTGTTGGGTGTAAAGGTATATATAGTAAGTGATGTTACTCTGATACACCTTTTTTCTTTTCAAGTACAGCGGGTATCTCCTTAAAATCTCTCGAGCTCTCTATTTTCGGTGTCCGCTGACCAAAAAATCTGTCTGCCTGTGAAAACAAATTGAAAGGAGTGCACGACCCTCAAAACACTGTTCCAGCCAATGGTAACAGGCGGCAACATTTGATGGTAAGGGGAAGGGGATGTAAATACATATATTATATATGTATAAATATTATTTTAGACATAAAACAGTAAAAGTGAAGAGTTGAGCTATTGAGTCTGACAGTACAGAGACATCCTGGGATGATTTCAGTGAAGAGCCTTGCAGCCTTGCAGGAGCTTTTAGACTCACCAGACTGTTTCTAACAGCACCTCTACAGAGACTCTGAGATCTGGCTTTAAACCACAGCAGGGTTTCGAGGAGCGCACAGGAACCAGAATTCAGCCTGACAGCACTGTGACGACCTATTAATGTTACTTGAAACACTCCAGCTGGGATGCATTTTGCTGCGTCGAGACATTCTCGAAGAACATTTTGGACTATGGTTTGGATCATCTGCATCTGCTGCGTTGGTGGGCTGGTTATTCTGATGTTATGTCTATGAAAAAAAAGACAATTGAAGGATCTTAGTAAATAACTGTCATGTGAGGACCTTTCACATGACAGTTAAGTTTAGGGTTAGGGTTTAGAGTTACATTTAGGCGAGAAAAGATGACTGTAGGGTTGCAATTGAAATAAGTGTTGTACACAAATTACAATGCATATGTACATAAAGAGCTATATGCGCATCTGGTTCATGAGCCTGTCTGTGTACAAAATGGCGACTTGGGGGAAATGGCACCAAATGGGGGAAAGCATGGACATAAAAGAAATTGGAGTTGCTGAGAGATTTGGTGAGGCATGTCGATCCAGAACAATACAGCAGCAAGAGAGTGGTTTTCTTTATTTCATCATTTGCTCTTTTTCTTCCTATTAAACCATCAATTTGAATGTTGCATCCTGGTAGTAAGCCATAAAAAAAACACAAACATGTACATCCATGCACAGGTGCACACTCCACTGTTAAAAGATCTGCTGTTGTGCACACACACACACATATGTATATAGGTGGACATTAGGGACTATAAAGGTAGTAAAACGTGGCTGGGGAAACACATATTTGAGTTTAATAATCCAAAACCTTCTTGCAAGCAGACATAAAATAAGCTACATTTTCAATATTTCCATACAACACATACCCATTTTAAAGTATGTACATCAACACATACATTCTTTTTTTCTATCAATATAATTATAGTCATAAAGACAAACCAGCTTTCCCAATATATTCTCAACACCTTGAAAATATCAGTATGAACACAAGTTATTTGTTTCTGGTTGAATTTCAAATTTAGTCGTGAAATTACAGTTTTAGTGTGAGGGTTTGCTGCTTTTCCCTGTTTCATATCCCAGTAAATTAAATTTCATTCATTTTATCAATTTATTACAGGGACAGTGCATATTAATGAACATTTCTGCCAATACGCCAGAGTTAGCCAAAAGGCTGTTTTTCATCTGCAGTCCCTAGACAGATGGTAGAAGTCACCCTAAAAGAAGTCAAATTACATACTACACATATTTACATAACAACAGAACAATGCAGTACATTTGGTAAAAATACTATTAAGCTAAACTGTAGAATAGAAACAATCAACCAAACATCCGACAAAGACATGAACACATGTGCACACACAAGTTGATGGTATAATGTTGACAGCTCTGGTTGTCAGTGAGCCAAAACACCCAAATTACAGTGCATTACTTTTTGAAGCCATACACACGAATCAGCCTGAAAAGAAGTTAAACTGTTTACAGCATGCATCATCACTTGGGCTGTTATTCACACGTGCCAATTTGAAACCATTACTCAAAATAGCTCTCAATGGTCTTAATGGACAGTCATGGCTGCAGGGAACTAGCATTTCTTTTGGAACATTGACATGGTGAACGCAATCAGCTTTGACAAAAGAGCAGGATAACTACGCCTTCAGTTCACACTTCCATTTGGACCTCGAGAATATCACATTTCAATAAACAAATCTCATTATACTGTCTGGTTCTAAGAGCACATTCCTATCCTATAATCAACTCAATATTTCATTCCATATTTCAGTAAATAAATCATGGCAATCATTGCTTAACTCAGCTGTTTTAACCTCTACTGATACCCACATTAGTATAGATAGATAGATAGATAAATGGCTACATAGATACTTTATTCATCCCAAAGGGCATTTTAGGCATCCAGTAGACAATCATAACACAACAAACACATATATCACACATACCTAAGAATAAAATTAAAAATTGAAAGTCACTCATAGAAAGGCAATGACCATGGGAAGGTGAGATACTTTGGTAGATTGTGTGCAATAGTGAACAGTGCAGGGATTGAACAGTGAAGTAGATCATGATAAAATATTGACTATTACTATAAAAAATAAACATAATAACCTATAAACTGACTGACTGTGAATAAGAACATTTTGTAACAGGGAATAAGTTACAAGGTGTAAGATGTAGATGTTATGACCATAGTCCAGGTTATGTATATAGCCAATAAGAAAGTTGTACAGCAGACCAGTGATTTGATACAATAGTACTGTATATGTCCTGTATTGTATTTGGCTCACTCTGTCTTTCTTCTGCATGTGTCACACACATTAACATGAAACACCTCTTTTCACACAGCCTATTTTAGACCTTAATTCACACTTTACATCCATCGACTGGATGCAGCAGCTTGTTTATCCTCCACTGAGTAACTGGCACTGTAGAAAAGAAAAGCATCTTTTGCTTTAGTTCACTCACCGCAGTTAATATGTCGTATCTGCAGGAATCTACACACAGAGCCTGGATTAAATGTGTGTCAGTGCAGTGCACAGCGGGAGTGCTTATGATGAGTGTGCAGCAGGTCTTTCAGGCTTTTTTATCCTGCAGCAAGTGAGAGTTTGCTTCAGTGATTCAGGGCACAGTGTGTCTGTATCTGTAGATGTGTGTGCATGGATGTGATTGCATGTGTTTTATGTATGTGTGTATGTCAGGGTTGCATACTCTCATGTCAGATGATCCAAACAAGTTTTGAAATAACCCTCTCAGATAAGACCGGGCCATTTGGTATTTGGTAATTTTGATAACCCTAACCCCCCTAAACCAACCCCAACCCTAACCATAACCCTTAGTCTGGATCAACGACAGTTCATTTCCACAATAATCTGTGATTGCTGTGATCTAACTCAGTTTTCTTTGGGAAACAAACACCCTGGTGCTGGCAAGCTACATGCATAAAAAAGAGACCAGTTTTGAAAAAGAAATTGGATTGTGCAACAAGGTGCTTGGGTCTTTCAGGGAAAGATTGTAAGCGACATTGTTTACGACATCTCTAAGTGGAATATTTTGGGGTCCATTGGTGGGATTGCTGGGAAGAAGGAAATCAGCTCACGTTACTGTGTTGTGGGAACAGATAAACTTTATTATTATACGTGGTGTTTTCTTTTGCGGGGTGCATGTGTTCCACGGGTTAGGGTTAGGGGTTAGGGTTAGGGTTAGGGGTTAGGGTTAGACCATTTTGCAAGTAAGACCATTTTGCAGAGTTTTTCTTTCTCCTATCCTTGAATGTGTCTGTGTGCAATGGGAGATTATGATTAATAAGACAAAGGTTATTAATTTCGAGGAGCACAATAACAATCTCCACTTCCCCTTATTCAACTAGCTTGGATGCTGCGTGTTTGTGTCTGTGTATTCTTCTGTCTCATTATATTCAAATACATATTTGAGGATTGTAGATTTTTTTATGGTAATGCAGGCGTTTGTTTAGAATGTCCCTTATTTATAGCAGCAGCTTTCATAACCACTGATGAGCAGGAAAATGTCAGCGCACGAGTACATTTGTGCCTTGTGTGTCCTTTTGTCCGTGCCATGCTAATCACTGTAATGACTTTTACAGCTCCTCAGACACGGGGGAGGGGGAGTTTCATTACATGTGGGTGTGCAGACCTTTATGTGTGTCCTTCCTGCAACAAAGATGATTTTCATTGCCCACGACAAGCATCATAAAACGTCAACCTGTCGTCCATAACTCCTGCTAGTAATGCCTATGTGTGTGTGCTGAGATAGCAGCTGAGCTCCCATGGGTGGTAAACAAGGCGGAGAGGCTGAGGTCTGGAAGCTGAGCCATTCCTTTGGGCTTTTTCTGTAGTAATCGTAATATTAGTTGTGTTAATTGTAACAAATGTCAGGGGCAATGTTTTCTCTAATAATGTTTAGTTGCATAATCAAGTGGCTTGGCATGTCTTGAAACCCACATCCCTGACCCCTATTTTCAATGATCCTTCCAATCTTTCTCTCCTCTTCTTTTGACCCCTTTCTACTCCTTTGTTTCCTTAGTTATTTCCTCTACTCCATCTCTGTTCCTTGTCTTTCATTCCCTTCCCTCTTCCCCTCTTCCATGGCTACGTCCCAAGTTCTTTTGCTTCCATGTTTCCTTCTCTCACGTCTTGCTCCGTCCCACGCAGGATGGAAGCATGGAAGAATCACGAGAAATTCATGCGAGGAGAGAGGGAACGTGGAAATGTGTTTTCAGAGGGATGATATGTTCTTTTCCTCTGAAGCGTCACGTGAATTCGTCAGCTGCACACACACGAACAGGAAGGCTGCTTTGGTGTATCCTTGCTCATAACTTCTCAGAGATCCCCCCCGATCCTCCATCCCCGCTCCTTGGGGTAGGGTGGAAAGCTTTGTGATGGTCTTCAAGAAGGCAGACCAGAATAACTTCCAGTTCAAGCAAGGAGAGAGGAAATATCAAATAAGGAGTCTTGTATTGCTAGCCCTTCCCCCACAGCGCTGCGGAAGAGGGTCTAGCTAGTTCACAACGCGCTCTGGTTGATTGACATTTCTTTAAAACAATTATAATTACAGAACAAAAGTTGTTTTTAGTCATGCAACAGAATTCTCTGATTGGATAGATAGTCTAGCTAGCGGTTTGGATTCACCCTGCAGAGATCTGAGGACCAGGTAACCATAGTCCTCAGAAATCCACCAGAGGTTAGAACGCCAACACAATGAAAGCGGAAGGTGACAGACAACTGGCTGAAAATGAGGGACATCCTGCGGGTTTTTAGGCGGCATCGGAGCAATCCCAGAAGTGAAACGTTGTGGATCTAGACCATCAAATTAGACTTGGGATTTACCCAATTTGGCTCCCCATTCTCTCCACCAATCAAACAATCCATCTATTATTTGTCACAGAGGGCAATTTGTGTTGCAGCAAGCATAACGGATTGAAACATACATGTACAAAACGCACATGAATACACAACAGATCACAGTATAGCTTACAGTATGGAAAATACTACTATCATCAGTACAGCACAGTTTGACTTGTTATTGCCATCTTATCATCATCATCTTCCCCAACAACAAGCCAAAATACAGTTTATTTACCTTTCATTCCTTCCTTTCCTCATTTCCATCCACTTACTCCTCCCTTCTCCACCTTTTCTTACATTTACCTATTGCTTACACCCTTCTCTATCTTCTCCTCTCCTGGGCCGAGGCCTCTGTGTGGGGTTGTGGGGGAGATCGGTGTTTCAGGTCAAACGTTAGCGTGCTGGTTGCTGCTCCAGGACACACACGAGACGAGGCGAGAATCCCAAAAGGTACCCTGTGGAACGTTTTAACACGACCACTTCATGAAGTATTAAAAGCCTCATGTGGAGCCATTTCCAAAAGGTACAGCTCACACACACAAAGGCAACAGAGAGGAAGAAATGGGATTGGCATTCTTTTTATAGCCCTGCTTAAATCAACTGCTGCTCTCATGAAATATTAAAAACAGAAAACAACAAACACAAATAGTAAAAAAAAAAAACCCGTCTTCAACCAAATTATCAAGTAAAGTTGTCATGTTCACTGTGCTAGTTTAGTGTGTTAGTCTGCTGACATTTACTAATTAACGCTAATATCTCTGCATCTTTTCCCCTTCCTTCCTCTCTCTTCATTCCTCAGCTGCCAGCAGGAGCTCTGGGTTTTTTAGTGTTGAATGTTTGTGTGTCGCGGCAAGTGGCATCATGGGAGATAAGCATTAGTCACACATGCACACACGCCAGATGCCCCACAATGTGAGAGCTGGAACTGATATAGTCCTCACAATGGGGTTAAACCCCCCCCCACCACACACACACACACACACACACACACACACACACACACACTTCAGTGCTTTAGCACTCCTCATCTCTGAAATATTCATGTTGCTTTTACAGGTAAGGGCGAGAGGAGGAGATCAGATGAGACAGGAGACAGAGAACAAAGGGGGAAAAATAAAGAGCCAACAGGAGAAGTAAGAGCAGAGAACGAGAGAAAATGAGGAAACAACAGAGGACAAGGAACGCTGGAGTGATGTAAACAGACAAAGCGTGGAATTAAGTGAGGGTTAAAGAGATGTTAGCATACTGCTAAATGAAATTGTATTTCTTTTTTACAACATGTCTTTCTTTCGTTGCACTGTGAACAGATGTGAGCGTTGCTCCTCATTTCTCAGTCTAAGTGACAGCTCAGCAAGTGTTTGCTGTAATCATGATCTTCTTTTCATTTTGGTGAGTCCATTGTAGACTCTGTAAGATATGAACGGAGCCTCTGTGACGCCACATGAAGGTATCCAGGGAGTCAAACTGATCCTCAAAGTGGGTTAGGGTTATGTAAAACTCAGTGTCTCGCAAATGAAACTCAATGTCTCACAAAACAAAGTCAAGATCTTGCAAAAGTGTTTGACCCCAGTACATGTTTTTTGTAAATTCTTTTGTTTTAGATACTTTTTTCTTGTTTATTTCCCCCCCCCCCTCCTTGTGACCTCCGGACCTCTGTACCAGTACCAAATCCCCTTTAGCGTCTCAGTCAGACTCAGTGGGGCTTTCAAAGGATTGATGCTAGGTCGGGACACTCGGTGTCCATTTTTAACACTATGGGTCCTTAAACTGATAGAACTAGCTTTAACTAGAACGAGACAGTTAGGTTTAGGAAAAGGTTGTGGGTGTTTCACTGATTTTAGGGGACGCGTAGTGTTCACGCTTCACGTGCAACGTAACCGGCCCGTTAGAGTCAAGAAAGCTGAATGTGGGGCACACAAAAACCCTGTGATAGAAACACACCACCACCATCAGGAGACGACTTCCCAGGCTGGTGCAATATTAAGGAGAAGAGAGAGTTGGCGGAGCAGGGACAAAAGGATGCTCGCCAATTTGTTGGGTTGCACCGCCGAGCGTGTTCACGGCGCCAGATCATCTCCCGGAGACAGGGCATGAAGATGAGTGACAAGTGTTGTTACAGAACTCGAGCAGGGCGAGGAGGGCAGGACTAACACTACACTCAGCCAAGATCAAAAAGTTGCATTTTGTAGCTGTGAAGTCTTACATCACCGACATTGTAAACAACCGACAGAGGACAGAGGGAGGACTCCGATGAGAGAGCGAGGAGAGATGAAGGATGATGAAGACGTCGCAGACGAGCAGCAGCGATCCCAATAAACCAAAAGACAGCTCAGTCGGAGGCTTTAAATCCATTGAAGCGCTGCTCTCGACATATTCTGTCCTATACTCGTCCTGTCCTGCTTGATGTGTGTGTGTGTGTGTACGTGTGTGTGTGTGTGTGTGAAGCAGTGAGTCTTTGTTGAGCTGAGGAGCTGTGCAGATTACCTGACCCGTTCTTCTGTCAGCTGAGTCACTTCTCTACTGCAAAGACAAGCACAGGCAGCCAGCAGGGACTCTCTCTCTCTCACTCTCACACACACACACACACACACACACACACACACACACACACACACACACACACACACACACACACACACACATTTATATTCTCTATTCTAAAAATGATACCTTTGGTTTGTATGTTTGTTTGTAGTTTGGTTTTCTTGTTTCTTGCTGGTCCTGGTTCCAGATTTGTTTTGATTATTTATGAGCCTTCTCAGACAGGGAGAGCCCAGGTGGGACTAATAACATTAACGCTGGCTCTGTTCCAGCACATATGGCAATGCACTGCAGCAGTTAGTGATATTAGTCACACCTGTGATTGATGGGCTCTGCCATGCATCTTATGAATTGAAATTAAATTGAATCTTAGGCCTTGTTCAGACTGCCTGAACATAGCGGGTTTTTTTTGTTTGTTTTTTTGCAAATTGGGTCCAAACCACATTTGGAATTGATTTCTGAAATGCAATTCCAATTTCTAAAGATGGGTCTTAGTGCGAACACTATTGGATTTGGAGTTTGAAAGGGTCTTTTGTGTGTCTCGCAACGCGACACATCTATGCTGTTACTGGCAGAACAATATGGAGTGTTTTTTTATTATTATTATTATACAATTATAATATCCTCTGTCTGAATATGTCTTGTGCAATGGTGGAGTTCTGCACCACTTTAGAAACTAAAGTCTAGTTTAGGGTTCTTTCAGACTTGAAAGTCCCAACCAAGGTCCGGACCAAGGTTCAGGTTTTTTTGCATTGTATCAGGGCTGTAGTCAATACCAACTTAGTCGAGTCCAAGACCAGGACTAGTCGAGTCCAAGTCAAGACCGAGTTCAAAGAGGTTTGAGTCCAAGTCAAGACCAAGTCAAAAGAGGTTTGAGTCCAAGTCAAGACAGTATAAAGGTCTTATGCATGACAGTATCAAGACAATCATTTTGGGTTTCACTTTCCCTCCAATATTATTATCAACGTCATAAAGACACCTGGACTCGGTCGAGACAAAATGCCATATTGGGCAAGACCAGTGGCCGAGACAAGTCCGAGTCCAAATGCTAGCGTGTCCGAGACAAGTCCGAGACCATAGAAAAACGGTCTTGAGTCCAGACTTGAGTCCAAGACCAGACTCGAGTACTACAGCCCTGCATTGTATACAGTTGATCCAGTAAAGTTTTGGTTTCACACTGCAGTGATGCAAGCGCACTAAAGAACTATACCCGAGAAAACTACAACCTGTCTTCATCACATACGTGAGCCGCGTCTCGATGGTCCATGTCCATCGGATACTTTTACCTGATTGGTTGTAGGCGGGCTTCCCCGTCCTCTCAAATCCACCGTCTGCTGTCAGGAGTTTTGCGAGTTCTTTCAACTGACTCCTGCTCTACCCGTGCTACCGCGGCTACCTGGTTTTGTTGTGCTGCAAGACTTGGGAAATTCCCATGGGTTTAAACCTTGTGCTGTCCTTTGGGTCCCAGGGACCCGTCCTGCACTCAAACGCGTATCCCACTAGCCTCAGCTCATCTTCCGGGGACCCGAGACCCGTCCTACACTCAAACATGAATATGGAACATAAGTATAATCACATTAAAAATAAACAAGGGTCTTCCGACACCCAAAGGGCGAGGCCACGACGGCAATGGGGAAGGCCCTTGGGAACCCGAGGCACAACGCCAGGCTAGTAAGAAAAAATAAACAAGTCCCCGTGACACAGAAGACAACACAAGGGTTAAGGAGCTGCAGAATTTATTCAGAGACAAACTGAAACCTACACTCTGCTGATGTATTCTCTGCGTTGGTAGCCGACAGCCTATCCCGGTCTCATAACAGGATGTTAGCCTGCCAGAAGGTCCTGTATTTGGTCCAAGGTTTTAGAAAGACTTGTTTTCAGAGGCAAATTCTCCAATTTACCTGTGAACAGATCCTCAGCTATCTGCTGCACAGCTGATTTTGATGGCTGATGTTGTCACCAAACTAAATTCCAAACAACAGACTAACTCTTCCAGATGTTTGATCTGGGCTATACATTGTGTGTGTGTGTGTGTGTGTGAGCTTTGAGTCTAGCTGCTGCTCTCCAGGCCTGCACCGTCAAACACAGCAGCAGCTGATTTCACTAATTATCTTCTAGCGTAGAGGGACCCTTCTAATTAGTGAACTCAGCTGTCGAAACGCAGGAGCAAAATAAACCTGCAGACAGTTCCACGGCTGAGGACCGGATACCCCAGGGAACGAGGACCGGATACCCCAGGGAACGAGGATCTGCTTTGGCTGGTCTTCGTTGCTTCATGTTCAGAAATGATTGATTCCTCAAAGTTTCAAACTCAAAAACTTATGTTTTACATGAGTTGGCAGCCTTATTTCTGACCTTTTTTTTAACCCTCATGATGTCTTCAGGTCAAATTGACCCATTTTTCTAAATCAATGTTCTTTTTAAACCACCCAGTTTTAATTCCCCAAAATAACGTCTTATTCAATTTTATAGCATTTAAAAAAACAAATTGAAGTGTTTTTGAAATAGTATTGAGTAAAAGTTGACATATTCCAGTCTGTGATTATCATCAACCTCTATTCCTTTAATTTTAGTGTATATAATTCCTAATTTCTGCTTTTCTAACTCAAACATTAGGTAAAATTTCCTATAAATGAGGTTTATTGACCAAAAATAACGGTAAAACTAAAGTCAACCCTTGTTGGTTTTCTACCGTTGACCATGAACTTGTCCTTCCAGGTCAAAATTGAAAATGTTTTTTTGTGCTTTTCCAATGTTTGTCACTTTTTCCAATCAGTTGGTGCTTTTTTTAAAAACCTAAGCTTTTTTAATAATAGATTTCAGACTTATTCTTGGAATTCATGTTCAACAAAGCGAATTTAAATCAAATTATATGTACGTTTTTAGTTAAAAAGACCGAAGTTATGAATTATTTAGACTAATAGTTATGATCAGAGGATGATAATTGGATCTCAGATGGGTAGATGTCAAAGTTTGGTCCGGATACTGTTTTGAAACCTTTTTGGAAAAAAAGAATTCAAATTCTACGAAATTAAATAAACACCTAAATTATTCAATGAAAGTAATCATTAATTTCACCTGAACAACGTATGGAATCATCCATGTTATTTTGGGGCCATTTGGTGTAAAGAAATCCATTTTTCAGACATAAAACACCAAATATAAAGTGTTAAAAAAAGGGACACAAACGTGAGAAAAAGTTAAAAACATCAATTAAAAAGCATCATCAATAGTGTTGATTTTTTAGTTCTGATGGGAAGACAACACAAGGGTTAAAGATGATTTTTTTGGGGCTGTTTCCCTTGCTAGGAGGCGGCTCTGGGGAAGACCCAGGACTGGGTGGAAAGATTATATCTCCAACCTGGCCCGGGAACGCCTCGGGACCCCACAGTCGGAGCTGGTTGATGTGGCTCTGGAAAGGGAAGTTTGGGGTCCCCTACTGGAGCTGCTGCCCCCGCGACCCGATACCGGATAAGAGGATGAAGATGGATGGATGGATGGATGTTTCCCTTTATTAGTGAGAGTGGATAGACAGGAACATGGGGAGAGGGATGGGGGATGACTCACAGCAAAGGACTCCACTGGGTGAACTAGAGGACTATGACTATTCCCATAAAATAAGCAAAATTAAGGGTTTCTTCACAAACTCACACACACTCACACACTCAAGCCTTTACTGTGAGGATGGTTTCTTCAGTGAGGAAGTGCCTTTCTTATGCAGAAACAAACACACAAAAAAAAGCCCATCTTGGAAGCTTTGCCCTTATCCGCCGACTCACAATGCTAAATCCCATTTCCTCCTTGTGTTCTGACTATTCTCTACTGTTTCCTGTTGTTCCACCTCTTCAGAAGTCAACCGGGGAGAAGTTCATAAAGAGGCCGTGAGAAGGCAGAAGCAGCAAGAAGTCACAGCTCTGTGCAATACCCAGCATGTATTTTCATATCCCCTCTGACTCTCTTCATTGATTTGGGGATCTTTTGGTACTTTGCTGGTACTTTGCTGGTGGTGTCTTGGCATTTAGATGTGGTCAGCCAACCCATTTCCCTACTCATCAACGCACACAATCAGTCTCTCAGCGTCAGATACAGACACAAAAATCCCCCTTTCCCACCTGTATGGAACGCCCCGGGCCGAGCAGTCGCTCGACAACTGTAGCGCGTGGTATAAAAGACTGAAATCCACCTTAGGATGTGGGTTTTGGGTGGTGGATGGATCGAAAAACACAGGACCTTCAACTTCAAGAATTTCCATCTAGGCCAGTTGCCTTTTCTTATCACAGACCATAGTGGAAATAGCGGTTTGACTCAAAGTTGTTGTTGATGCCTCACTCTGTTGTGGTTTAACTGTGTTTGTTCACTTTAAATAGCCCCAAAATATCTCTTGACAAAAAAAGACAAAGCGTCAAAGTTGTGAGAACGAAAGTCAGGCCGAGTCTGTTATCTGTCTGCAGGCTGATCGGCGCCTCTTCTTCTTATCTTGTTGAAACTGAGTCTCAAGATCCGTGTGTGGACACATGGCAGCAACTTAGCCACTATCAACTTGTGCACATTGAGATAAAAACAAAGGCTCTGCCCAAAGAAAACGCATAGCGGTGCATTTTCTGAGAGGATGACACAGACAACAGGGGGGTTAGGGTGTGAAACGGGTAAGAAGCAAGAATCTGGTTGATCCTGGTTGAATCTGGTCCTGTTAGATGTTTTTTTAGCAGTATTGACTTAGCAGCTGAGCTTTTCACAAATTTAAATGAACTCTCTCTTATTGACCATAATCATCTTCAACTGCTAATCCAATTTAGACACCTTTCTCCACAAAGAATCATGAAAAAGGATGACTTTAAATCTCACGTTTAGCAGAGATATAGGTTTCTTGAAAACAGATCATTCAGTCTGTTGGTCCCTTCTGGAAATGAGCTGTGAATGAACCTTCCCCAGATCAGTTACAACTGAGCAGGGGCTAGTGTCAACACACAGTCAATACAGAAGCTAACTGTACTAACCCATTAAGCTTTTTCTGAGCCACACACAGAATTTCTGTGCTTATGGAAGCCACAGTGACTCATAAAAGAAACATCAGTCTGAGCCACACAACAGGAAGATATATTGGCCTATAACTAATAAGTGATGAATGCACTTTCTTCACAGGCCTGCACATGAATTCCTTTTTTAAAGTTTTGAAAGAACACAAGGGGGTGCACACACACACACACACACACACACACACACATTCCTCACACACACACACACACACACACACACACACATTCTTGAACATACAAATGTAGTCACTTTTTTGTCTTCCTACCCCAGTTACTCTGCAACATATTACTGAAATGGGTTTTAACGATCGACGATCAACGGTCCCGTGGATTGAGATTGAGGAAGTGGTGACTTCCCTCATAAATGCAAGCATTAAACCGTCATAAACACGCTCATGCCATACATCATTTTAAAGCTTAAAGTCTCCTGATTCCATCGAGCCCACACACAAAGCAATAAGGTGACTTACAACGGTGATAATCATGTTCTGAAGTAAAGAAACACAGAAAGATTTGAGTCTAATCGAGTGTGTTTTCCTACCTGTCTCCTCGTGTCTTTAATCACAGCGGTGAAAGATCGCCCAAAACCTTAGTTTCCTACATCGAAAACACCCTAAGGTATTAGAATAGCCAAGCCTTGTAATCCATAATTATCTGGTCCCCTCACAATCTTGTAGTTTCTGGCCAAGTTTTGACGTAGAGAAATCTAGATAGTGTATCATTTCTCGGTTTTGATTGCTTGTTTCTTTTTCCGTGTGCGCGCTACAGATTCACTCCGTACACCACTAGACTCTCTGGCTTCTGCAGATTCCACTGAACCTTGTTCCCAGCCAATAGCTTTGGTCTATCTCGAGATATCCCTGAGCAAAGCCAATCAAATCCCACAGTCCCCATTGGGCCCACGTGGGAAATATTGACAGTATATCCCACCAGTTAGAAAAAGAGGTCATAAAACTGGCATCGCTGTGTAGCCAATAAGAAGACAAGTTGATTGATATCAAACATGGCCAGAAAACACTAACCCTGTGATGTCTCCAGCTGTGTCAAAGCAAAAATAAGGCCTTCTTATGGCATTTCACCATTTCATCAAATTATGATTACTTATTCCTATAAATCTATGCATGCAGTTATTAAAGGTATGTGTGTGAGTGATGTGGATGTGTTTTTGTATTTCAGAAGTATTATATTTTGCACTTTTTGGGCTTTTTTAGAAATAGAAATAGAAGATAAACGCAAAGACATACCTGTAGAAATAAATTCATATAAAATCCATTTTCTAATTCATTTTTTTCTGGATTTTTTCTGTTCTAAGTTGAGACATGTGGCTAGGGTACTATTTTTGTATGTAGCCCATTTGATATGCTTACAGTAGTGTTTTCTATTAATTTTACAAATGATTTACTTGGACGGAAATAGAAATTCTGTGTTCTAACCTCTGTAGCCCTGTGTCAGTAAGGCCTAGTATCACACTGCCACTAGAAACAACAAGTTGAGAGTGTTAACTTCCCAATGACCTCAGGGTCATCCCAGAGGGCCAAAGCATGTGGAAACTGCAGCACTTTTTTGGGGGTAAAAATTTAGGCGAGAAAAGCATGTATTTTCAAGTGTATCTGAACAGGTTTTAAGCTACTTTTTTCATTAATACGCGCACTGTCTTTTTCATACTTTTTTCCTCAGGGTGAGGATAGAACTCCCAAGTTCACAAATCCCCCAAAAATGAGCCCTGCATTTCAAAGAATCAAGTCTCCCATGTACTGTCAGTGAGGCTGATATTCCCAGCGAGGCAGTGCGTGATCTTCAGTGCTCTGCAGCTCAGTGTGGAGCTTCATGCTAACAACACAGCCATTTTTTAAAAGGCTTCCCCTCCGAACCCCCTAATCAAACAACATTCAAATGGGAGAGATAGGGTGGAGGCAAACCTCCAGGACGTCACTTTATCACAGCGTGAGCCCCGAACCCTCGTTCCAACGAAGCAGATCTGACACATAAAGGGGCGAGTCACTAGTTTAATGATCAGACGGATCAGAGGTGATGGATTGGGCAGATTATGTGCTAACAAGGGCTGCTGATGATAATAGAGGAGGAGTTTTTTCAGAGGCTTCTAATGAGGTTTTTCCCCCTGAGGACTGGGAGTTTCCCTTCATCTGACACAGGGTTGGAAGTTTAGGGTGCCCTTTAAGTCATTTATCCCCTTTTAATGTTAATGTCTGTTAAGCTGATGCCAAAATAACGCTTTCAGGCTTGAAAGGTGACTGTAAAACATCTCTGGTCGGTTTATTGATGCTATGGAAGCCGTTGTTACTTAAAAAATAAAGAAAACAATCTTGCGGACTATTGGTGTAATATAGATTGTGACGAGATCTCGTCCCACTAGTCTGTGTTGTGCGTGTGCTTGTGTGTTGCAGTGGATGTGACACATGCCTTTTGATTTGGAGATCTGGGTTCAATTCCCACTATGATACAGCCACCAATGTGCCCCTGAGCAAGGCACTTAACCCCCTAGTTGCTGCAGAGACGTGCAACCTCTGACATTTACAGCAATTGTCAGTCGCTTTGTGATGTAATACTTTGAACATGTGAACGGTACCCAACCCTGCCCACCACTACGAACTTGATTCATCTCATTTGCCCCTTTAGTTTTTACTTAACTCAAATAATCTGACATCTTTAGTTGATGGTTACTTGACAAGTTAAGAATTTGGCACACAAAACACATGTATTTTAGTTCAATATGATGTTCTATTGCAACTTAACCCTTGTGATGTCTCCCCATCAAAACTAAACATCGCTTTTGTTGACGCTTTTGCTGATTTTTTTTAACTTTCTTACGTTTTTGTCCCTTTTTCAACACTTGACGCTTTTTTTGACGTTTTGAACACTAATTTATTAACTTTAGTTTTAGTTATTTTTGGAATTTATGGTCAATAAACCTCATTTATAGAAAATCATACCTTATGTTTGAGTTAGAAAAGCAGAAATTAGGAATTATTGAGACTAAAATTAAAAGAATGGATGTTGATGATAATCACAGACTGGAATATGTCAACTTTTACTCAATACTATTTCAAAAACACTTACTTTTTTTCCAAATGCTTTAAAATTGAATGATACGCCCCAAAATGAATGAAAGTAAAGTCTAGTACTGGTGAAAGAGCGTTGTGTGGAATCAATCATGTTATTTTGGGGAATTACAATTGGCTAGTGAGAACACTGATTTAGGAAAATGGGTCAATTTGCCCCGTGGACAACATGAGGGTTAAACAACCAGACAATAAACAGGCCTACAAGTACAGCTGGTATGATTAGCCGAGCCTTTTTTTGACTGACTGTTTTGATTCTTTCCAGTTTTTAAGACGTAAGGATTTTTCAGCATGGAGCCCTTTTACTTTGATATTTTTTCTCTTGATATTTATTTCCCTCACAATACTTACCCTGCATACTTTCAACTTTTCAATGCAGAACGGTTTATTACAATACTTCTACCACTGCTAATAAATGAGAACCAGGAAACTCTTCACCTTGAGTAAGCTCAAAGTCTGAGCTCAGTCCTTCCCTTTAGCTCAGTCCCCCCAAACACTTCCTGTAGCGCAACATCTGTTCACCTTCAGCCAGAGGCTGAACACTGGAACAGGGGAACGTAATTGTCGATTTGTACTCTAAAACGGCCACCTGACATTCAGTAGGTTTTCAACACTGGAGCAAAACAGGTGACTGTATCCTTGATGAAGACACTTCCAGAGAGGTTTCTGCAGGTGTCAAACTCAAGGCACGCCGGCAAATCCGGTCCCCGTATCAATTAAGGAAACTTCTTTCAAACTGGAATTACACAACACTCAAAGCAGATCTTGGCATGACGCTACCAGCATGCATTGCACAGCTGCTCCGATAGAAGTGGATGGGAAGCAGAGAAATGATGCCGACAACGGAGACACACCATAACCTCATGTTGACCTTGTAGATGATGATCAGCTGATCACCAAAGTCAGTAGGAGTCAGACAAAAAAAAGAAACAAAAAGTGAGTCAATCCATCTTGTACATTTCACTGAATAATTGAAATGTTTGACATTGGAAGAAAAGGTCATTGGCTCATTCCAGTCAGTAGGACCCAGTGGGACTGAGATCGACCCAGCTGGACCGGACTCAAAGACAACTGATTTATGGTCCAATCGTTGACTTAAAGTTTCTGCACAGAACAAAGTTTAAATCTCTTCTTCCTTTTCTTCCTGGTTCTGCATTACCACCCCTCTGATCAACCTCTGTGATGTTTGGGTGGACCGACAGATGTGTAACACAGCCAGACAGTCTGATTTGATGTGACACATTTCATTTGTAAATATGTAACTAAATAAATCGTTCCCAAAGATCCAGTGGCAGTAGCTCAGTGCGTAGGGAGGTGAGTTGGGAATCGGAGGGTTGCTGCTTGACCCTTGTGTTGTCCTCCCGGGTCAAAAACGGACAAAAAATTGACATTTTTGTCAGTTTTTCTGACTTTTTAGTTTTCATTAACTCTATCTTATGACTAGTTTTACACTACTTTTTGGAATTCATGGTGAATCACCCTCATTTATTTAGCATTACACCCAATATTCTGTTAAAAAAGCAGAAATTAAGAATTATTTTGACTAATAGTTAAGATCAGTGGTATGAAAGTGATCAGTTGTATTTGCAAAGAGCGTTGTAAGGAATCCAATCCATTTATTTGGTAATTTTGTTAAAAAGAAACCCATATTTCAGATACAGACATTATTCAAAGGGGTCAGATTTGACCCGAGGACAACAGGAGGGTTCAATTCCCCGTCGGGATCAAAGTACGGAGTGTGGACTGGTAGCTGGAGAGATGCCAGTTCACCTCCTGGGTACTGCCAAGGTGCTCTTGAGCACCAACCCCCCCACCGCTGAGGGCGCTGGTCCAGCACTGGCAGCCCCCCCACTCTGATGTGCATGTGTGTGTATTTCAGGCCTGTGTGTAGTGTGTAATAACAGAGTGTATATGTTAATTTCCCCATAGGGGATCAATAAAGAGTATAAAGTATTAAAAAATACATTCAATTATTTAACAGAGGAAAAGTCCTAAAAAAACTTCCAGTTTGTGTTATCAGGTGAATGTGATTCTAACAGCTAGACAAAAAAAAACAAAGAAACAAGCGAAAAAATAGCAAAACACAATCAAATTAAAAAGCCGCCTCCCGTTTAATCTCGGCCTGGTTTCAGATCCTGCCGACATGACTAATGGCTCCATTTAACACCTAAATACTTGTGTTGCATAACTTGTGTGGGAAGAAAAATGTGACAAGGGGAAATAAATGAATCATAATGCTAAACACTTGAGATAAACAGCGAGTGAATTAATGAAGCCGGCTGTGGCACGCGCTGCAGCCTACTAGTAAGGTGTCAAATTAAGACACTGAGAAATGAAAATGTCAACACGAATTTGTCCCTGGAAGACGTAGCTCGGCTCTTTTTGTCCCTTACCAGTTGTACTTTTTGTAACATTTAGTCTTGAAATGCATCCGAACGACTCATAACAGGACCAGTTGTTGAGGGTTCAGTTGGACCCGGGACACAGAACAACACAAGAGATGATTAAAGTGTAATAAAAAAGGTTTAATCCAACAAACAGACGTAGTACAGGAGGTGGTGAGTGAGTGGGTGGAGGTCCAAACGGAGCGCGTCTGGGGAAGCTGCACAGAGTCGCGACGGGACACGAGATCTGTGACGAGTATAGTAAAGTAGTAAAGCTTAACGAGCAACGTTCACTAATTGACTGGCGTCGTTACCACGTAGGGCAATGTTTCCCAAGACTTAGGGTCGGGACCCAAATTGGGTCGCAGACCCGTTTTATTGGGTCGCCAATTGGCGGAGAACAGACTAAATGCTCAGAATGACCTCAGAATGACACTTTCAAAAACCAAACCTAGACCAGATCAGCTGGTTGATATCTTCAACCAGCCACATACATCTCATATAATTCAAGTCAGCTTTATTTAAAGAAATGTTGTTGTCGGTACTGAGGGACGATGGGAGGGGACAGAGACACAGGAAGGAGAATAGAGACCTTTTCTGTTTTTGTTTACATTTATAATGGAATAAATATACTTCATATACATTTAAATTCATGGTTTCTGTTCCGTAAATTTGGGTCCCAGGGAGACACCAAATTTCTCTTTTGGGTCTTGAGCTGAAAAAGTTTGGGAACCACTGACTTAGGGGTATGTTACAAACTGGCGCTGAAGAGGTGGTCAGCCCGGGTTTAAACACAGCAGTGATGGGTGATGATGATGATGATGGGATGGGATGCAGCTGTGCAGATAGACGGACCGATAATGAGTGGCCACGCCTCAAGACCAAGTTCCTCGTAGGACGCCCTCTTGTGGATGACAGACAGCGCAGACAGACACACAGGGAAAAGGGAGAAGAGAACACAAAAGGCAGCAGAACCACAACACCAGTGTTGTTTTGTGGAAGCGCAGAGAAGCCTCGGGTCATTCTGTTCGGTCTCAATTATGTCTTTTCCACCAAGGATAACCAGGTGCTGGTTCTGGGCTGGAGCTAGTGCCAGTTCGGTGCTGGTTCTACTCGCCAGTTATCTAAGAACCAGCTGGATGCTCCACAGCCTGAGAGCCAGAGTAGGGCAGCACCTGACGTAACCGGTTCTTATCTCTAGACCAGCGCTACGTTGGTGCTGAGTTGGAACCCGTTTTCTTGGCCCAGAGCCAGGTTTATTTGTGTGGAAAAGCAAAGAACCGGTTCAATATCTGGACCTGACTCCGAACCAGCACCAGAACCGCCTTGGTGGAAAAGACATAAATGTGGACCATCTTTTCTACATCACATTACATGTCATGTAGCTACAATTGCTATAAATGTCGGGGGTTGCACCTCTCTGGAGAAACTAGGGGTTAAGTGTCTTGCTCAGGGACACGTTGGTAGATGTATCGCAGTGGGAATCGAACCCTGGGTCTCCCACACCAAAGGCATGTGTCACATCCACTGCACCATTTTTTTTCAATTGCTTGTTATTTGTCACATTTTCCATCGGCGGTCCAGGACGGTGAGTGAAATATTTACACCAAAAGTCAGTAATATGGCCTAATTTCATCCTATCATGTGTTGCTCTGCAATTGCTTTTTTATCATTAGAAATAATAAGAAGGCAAACTAATCATCTTAAAATAGAAGGTGTCTCGCATCACAGTTAAGTAAGGGTGCAAGGAGGCAGGTGTGAAAGCAGACTAATTGGTCTAGAAGAGGATTCTCAGTCTTGACTGCCTCTTGTTCGGACTCGGCCTTGACTTGGTCTCGATAAGTCCTGACACACACACACACACACACACACACACACACAATGCCTTTGAACTACAGGGGAGTTGTGAAGGGTAGGAACATGAAAGCACTCGTCTAAGATGGACAGCTGGCTGGAAGGACAATGTAACCTTTTGGTTCACGAGCCTCAAGACAATTTGGGCCAAACTAATCATATTAAGACTTCCCAGCTGTGTCCGACAGGGAGCTACAGCGTATGAAAAATACCTCGCTCTCATGTGCCCTGTGCAGAAATGTGAATCCACAATATGTGAGATTTTTTTGAACGGGTCTAAACTCAACGGGCTGTGTGATGATTGGACGGATGCAGCTTTACAAAATGTAAAATATACACATCAAATAATAAAATCATCAGCAGTGTCTCTTTGCACTTTGCTCGCTCATCTCAACAAAAACACAGCTGACATTTGATGGCAGAGAGAAAGAGAGAGATGGCAGTATTGATTGATAGAAAGAAGAAACCTAGACAGTGCCAAAGAGAGACTGTAAATGGACTGTATTACATAGCGCTTTTGTAGTCTTAACGACAACTCAAAGCACTTTCACCTAGTACAGGAACCACTCACCATTCACAGACCAGTCATCCGCTGTGGCCGAGGCCGCCATAAAGGTGCCACCTGCTCATCGGATAAACATTCACGCTCCGTTGGGAGCAATTTGGGGTTCAGTGTCTTACCCAAGGACATGAAACTGCCAGGGCGAGGGATTGACTCATTGGTGGCTGACCGCTCACAGCCGCCCCAAATGTTACATTCTGTACAAAAAAACCCGAACATTGTTCAAACTGCTGCAGCTTTAATGTCCAAACTGCAAAGGCAAAAACTAAGAGTAATGACTGTTCAAAAAAAGTTTTTACTTTAAAACCTCCTTCAGCACTGTGTGTGTGTACGTTCTCGTTTAACTACATTCGTGGGGTCCAAACACCGGGAGGGAAGTACACTTGTGGGGTCCGGACAGATCTGTGGGGACAAAGGGCTGTTTGAGGGTTAAGACTTGGTTTTAGGATTAGGGTTAGAATTAGGTTATAGTTAGGGTGAAAGTAAGGGTCAAAGTTAGGCATTTAGTTGTGATGGTTAAGGTTAGGGTTAGGGGCTAAGGAATGCATTATGTCAATGACCGGTCCCCACAAAGAAAGTGAGACGCACTCTGTGTGTGTGTGTGTGTGTGTGATTGTCTACTTTGATTCATTTTGCATGTATACATAATCCTTATTGGTGGTAATGAGAGCTTTGCACACTGCACGCCGACACTAAAGCAAACAAATGAACTTCCTCCACATCAAACACAAACACATCTGCATGAAAAGTGAAACGGGTCGTTGAATTGATTGTTTTTTTTATTCATTCTTTCTTTCTTGTCAGGTTACACATTTAATGCTTCAATTTAAAGACAAAAATCATTGCACATCTCAATAGGTCTGAAACCTCTTTTCGATTATTCGTGGAACAAAATGGACGGACTGTGCCAAAGCACGTTGTTAGTTTTTCAACACATGCACTCTACCACATTATTCCTTTTAATGACAAATAAATGCCACTTCTAGAGCTAATTTACCTCATGATAATCGGCGGAATATTTTTTGGATGGAAACCAAGCGACAGTCAGAGAGAGAGAGAGATATTTTCCAAAAGAAAAAGAAGTTAAAATGTGGAGAGAGAGGAGGGAAACGGGGAGAATTCCAAGCATCTGAGAGTTGGGCCGGCTAATTAATTTCCCAGTAGTGGAGCACATTTGCTGGAGGCCCTGTAAACACTCTCCTCCCCTCCGTAGCATGGCTTTTAAAGGGATCAGCTGTCTATTTAGCTGCAGATTATCACTCTGTGGGTTTATTTCCTACCCTGAGAGCAGAGAAGGAAGACGAGGACAACGGCACGGAGGAAAGAAGGGAGATAAGAGGAAGGTGGGAGCAAATGTGAGGAAGGAGGAGGAGAAGAAGACAGACAGACGAGAACACACACAAAAATAACAGAAGAGATTAAAATGAGAACAATGAGGTAAAGAGAAAGGGAAGATCAAAAGCAGGAGTAGGACGCACAGGAAGAGAATTCCCAGAAATATGTAGTATGCTTTCTAAAATGTACTTCTCACGTGAAAGTGTCTGGACTTGATGCATAGGTCGTCCCATTAGGGCGGCTGCACTACTAGAGAAAACCTCTCTGGGTTGTTTGCATTTCTTTCAACCAATCACAACTATCATGGGCGGGGCTAATCCACAGCAACGGTGGACCTGCAAAAGGAAGTTGTTTTGGGGGAACACTTGCACCCCACAAAAAGATAACGCCACATACAATATTAACTGAAGTTAAATATTCACACAATACAGTAACATGAACTATTTAAAAGAGCGGGATGCGTGTTTTATCAACACATTCTCACTCCCATCCATCCATCTTCATCCTCTTATCCGGTATCGGGTCTCGGGGGCAGCAGGACTTACTTAAATCAGTTTTTACAGAGCCTTGGCATCACTTGTGGGGGACATTGTGAGTAAACTCGTGAGAATGCGCCCCACGAAACACAGACGTGGGGGAGGTGGTCTTTCTCTTCAAGGAATCAAACTGTTGGATGAGTAGAGACTGGCGAAGGTGGCGAGGAGACCCATCAGAAGAATCTGAGTGCTGCAAACACCCCCGACCTCTGTTAATGTATTCCTAGCCAGCAGAGGAGGAAAGAACTGGACATGACAAATGCTGAAAGGAGGAGGGAGGGAGAGACACATTTTCTTTTCATGTGTCTCCAACGTCACCTAACCTACAAGACATGTGATGAGGTGGCACCTTGGTGACACCCTGGAGCAGGGTGCCATACATCCCACTGCTACTAGATGTCATGGAGAAGAGAAACTAGTTTGTCCCGATGTAATTCTGTTACTAAGAATGGGCTTTTCCTTCTCCTTGACCCCTCCAGAAGTCTGATTAAAAAACTGTACCTCTATAGTATGTCGGATGGCATTTACAGCTCACAGTGTGTGTCTGTGTGTGTCATGTAATGATTTCATGATTTCACCTTTATTTTGGGGTCATGACCAAAAGAACGAGATCCAGGGTACAAGCGGCCAAAATGGGTTTCCCCAGGAGGGGGGCTGGCGTCCCCCTTAGAGACCGGGTGAGAAGCTCAGTCCTCCGAGAGGAGCTCGGAGTAGAGCCGCTGCTCCTTCACGTCGAAAGGAGCCAGTTGAGGTGGTTCGGGCATCTGGTGAGGATGCCTCCTGGGGGGGTCCCTAGGGAGGTGGTCCAGGCTCGTCCAGCTGGGAGGAGGCCTCGGGGAAGACCCAGGACTAGGTGGAGAGATTATATCTCCAACCTGGCCTGAGAACGCCTCGGGACACCCCAGTCGGAGCTGGTTGATGTGGCTCGGGAAAGGGAAGTTTGGGGTCCTCTACTGGAGCTGCTGCCCCCGAGACCCGATACCGGATAAGAGGATGAAGATGGATGGATGGACCTTTATTTTGAAATCTTAAGTCATTGAGACCTGGTTCTTAATTACGGTGGCGACCTGACTGGGGTGCCCGGATTGTTCCATTGGTAGAGCGGGCGCCCATATATAGAGGGTCAGTCCTCAACTCAGCGGGCCAGGGTTCGACTCCGACCTACGGCCATTTGCAACATGTCATTCCCCCCCTCTCTCTCTCCTTTCATTTCTTCAGCTGTCTTGTCAATAAAGGCCTAAAAATGCCCAAAAACCTTCCTTTCAGTTTCCTTTCAGAGTCCAACACTGGGGGAAAGACGGAGAGAGGATCAGAGAGGAAAGCGTCTCCTGTCTGGACGAGTTTTGTCAGCGCACCGTTGTGATTAATACTCAAATCAAAAAGGGAAACTGTGCCGTGGGATGCTATTTGTTTTATAGACTCCTCAGTGAGCACCTGCAGCGTTCTGATTGGTACGTTTCTGCTCCAACCTCAGCCGAGCACGGACCTGATTTGTAAACGTAATAAATTGAAATTTCAGACCCCTGGGTGCGCTGCGGCAGAGCGCGACTGATTTATTGTCATATTTACGAGAAAGGAGAGTGTAATTCTGAACAGCGTTCCTGTGGGGCTGCCACTGGGAGGAACTGGGGAGGAAAAGCTTCTCTGACTTGGGGATGATAGAAGCCAGTAGCCCAGTTTAGCCCACTTCAGCCCACTTCAGCCCGGCCCAGTAAGGAACCAACAACAGTTAACCCTTGTGTTGTCTTTCTCGTCAACCTGCAACTTTTTTTTGTACAATTTTCTAGATGTTTTGTCAATTTTATTCCAATTTTATGTCACTTTTTTTACATTTTTTTTGGTCCATTTTTAACTGTTTTTTAAATTGTTTTTTTAATTGTTTTTGACATTTTTTGTTGTTTCTTTTGTCATTTTTCCAATTTTTTGTCACTTTGTTGGCGTTTAAATAAAGAATGTTTGTCTTAAATTTGTCTTGCGTTTTTGTAGGTTTTTTCAATGTTCTTTTGACAAAGTTTTTGTAAATGGGGTCAAATTGACCCGAAGACAACAGGAGGGTTAAAAAAAAGAATAAATTGAAATTTCAGACCCCTGGGTGCACTGCAGCGGAGCGCGACTGATTTATTGTCATATTTACGGGAAAGGAGAGTGTAATTCTGAACGGCGTTCCTGTGGGGCTGCCACTGGGAGGAACTGGGGAGGAAAAGCTTCTCTGACTTGGGGATGATAGAAGCCAGTAGCCCAGTTTAGCCCACTTCAGCCCACTTCAGCCCACTTCAGCCCACTTCAGCCCGGCCCAGTAAGTTGTGCTTTTCTAGGTTGGAATTTCAACATTTCGTTGTTCTTTTTGTACAATTTTCTAGATGTTTTTGTCAATTTTATTCCAATTTTATGTCACTTTTTTTTTAAATTGCTTTTCCCATTTTTTGATGTTTTTTTTTGTCATTTTTTGTCACTTTTTTGGCGTTTTTCTTTAATTTTTCCTGCGTTTTTGTAGGTTTTTTCAACAGTCTTTTGTCAAAGTTTTTGTAAACGGGTCAAATTGACCCGAGGACAACAGGGGGGTTAAAAAAAAAGCAGAATGTTTTATAGTAACATCATGCCATTTTATTAATTTTCATCCGCCTGCTGTGTGTTTGGTGTGTTCTGGTTTTCTGCCTGTGTGTGTTCCTGTTCCCTGTGTGTCAGTTACTTTGGACCCCCCATTTTGATTGTCCCCACACCTGGCACCAATTCCAATCAGCACACCTGCTTTTCATCCAGCTTCATCACCTGCCTTGTCTTCTCGTCAAAATTGAAAAACACTTTTGTTGACGCTTTTTATCCAAGTTTTTAACTTTTTCTTACGTTCTTGTCCCTTTTTTCAACACTTTTGCTGCTTTTTTTCAATGTTTGTCACTTTTACGTTTTCATCACTACATAACACCAACTTATTAACATTAGTTTTACAGTTATTATTGGGATTTATGGTCAATAAAGCTCATTTATAGGAAATTATGCCTGATGTTTGAGTTAGAAAAGCAGAAATCAGGAATTATTGAGACTAAAATTAAAAGAATAGATGTTGATGGATAATCACAGACTGGAATATGTCAACTTTTACTCAATACTATTTCACTTCAATTATGTTTTTCAAATAAATATAAAATTGAATAAGACGCCCAAAATGAATGAAAGTAAAGATTTGTACTTGCCATAGAGCGTTGTGTGGAATCAATCATTTTATTTTGAAAAATTGCATTTCGATCAGCGTTTATCACATAAGCCGTATATCATTAAGCTAAATTCTGATGAGACTGATTGTATTTCCTTTGAGTCTGTATTCAGGAAATTCCCTTTAATTTGACTTTTTCCATAAGGCATTTTTCATTCAATATCACTTAATTTGGATAAAAACGTGTGGATGGAAACACAGCTACTGTCGAATTAAACAGATTCTTTTCCACTACTCCAGTCTGCGTCTGACATCTGTCCCCAACCTAGACACACTGTGCATACGGCTGATAATGGGAGGTGTCATTACTAAAGCTTTTGGATTATTAAAGTGTATTTCTTCACTGTTCTGAGACATTATTAAAAAATAAAGGCCATGTAGGAGGTGAACAAAGCACTACACACTAATCTTTGCCCCTGTCACCTCCCAACATGTTCTGTGTGTGTGTTTGTCCCCAGACTATAGACAAGTGTGTTCTGTTTCAAAGTGCTTTAATAATAATGTCATACATTCTGCCCCACACACACACACACACACACACACACACACACACACACACACACACACACACACAGCAGGCGTGTTAAGCCCTCTGTTATTTAGAAAAGAACACTAAATATTCAGTGTTAGCTCTACCCTTGCCACAGGCTGGACACACACACAGACACACACACACACACACACACACACACACAACCCTTGACAGACAGTTGTGATTGTCTAAAAGATGTTAGATAAATCTCAGCAGACATTTCCTCTCTGAATCCTTCCCTCCTTTAATCTCTCTATTCGTCTCCTTCCCTTCCCTTGCTCTCTCTCTTTCTGCCTCTCAGGAGCGTACATGTCATGCTTAAGGGCACGTCAGCAGCAGGAGCAGTCGCCTGCAGCGTCATGCATAACGACGGGTAAATAACATAGAAAAATCAACTGAGCCAAAACCCATATACATCCATATTATATATAAATACACATACACACACACACACACACTCGTTCCTTTACTACCCTGTATAGCATCAATTATTCAGTGTGTATTAGAGAAAGGTTTCCTCAGAGTGCGAGGATGCATTTACACCTCAGCTGCTGTGAGCTCAGCATGCAACATGGCTTCCTGTCTCTGCCTGCCCTGCATGTCTGTGTGTTTGTATGTGCATGTGCATGTGTGTGTGAGTGTGTGTGTGTGTGTGTCATGGCGGTGTGGGTAGTGTGTTAACATGAACATTGTGTGGTGGCCGTGCATGGAGCTCCGTGCGTTTTCACGCCAGCAGCTAAACGGGGTCAGTATTGAGATTGCATCGATAAGACTGATACCGACCCGACAGACTGTATCAACGAACCCTTCGCAGACATGTACTTAGCAGGCGCAACTACACAAACCAGATCCACATTTCTCACTGTCATGTTTTTAGTGTTTGACCAGGGGTGGCTGTGGCTCAGTGGTAGAGCGGTTGTCTGCCAATCGGAAGGCGGGTGGTTGCATGCATTACTACAAATGCATTACTTCTTGTTCCTTATCTTTGCTGTTTCTGCTCCGATGACAACCCATGATTAATCTGCCTAAACCTTAACCCTCATGTTGTCCTCGGGTCAAATTGACCCATTTTCCTATATCAATTATCTTGTTAATTAACTAATTAACGCTCTTTGGCAAGTACACATCTCTATTTTCATAAATTTTTGGGCGTCTTCTTTAATTTTACAGCATTTGGAGAAAGAAATGGAAGTGTTTTTGAAATAGTATTGAGTAAAAGTTGACATATTCCAGTCTGTGATTACCATCAACATCCATTCCTTTAATTTTAGTCTCAATAATTCCTAATTTCTGCTTTTCTAACTCAAACATTAGGTATAATTTCCCGTAAATTAGGGAAATTTATTGACCCTAAATTCCAAAAATAACTGTAAACTAAAGTTACTAAGTCAGTGTTACATAGTGTAAAATTTCCTTTGGGATAAATAAAGTATCTATCTATCTGTTAATCATAAAAAAGTGACAAACATTGCAAAAAGGGACAAAATCTTAAGATAAAGTTAAAAACTTTGATAAGAAGTGTCAACAAAAGTGTTGATTTTTTTCTAATTTAAACGTGAAGCCAACCCGAGGGTTGACCACTCCGTCCCTCTCTCCCTCCCTTTCATCCACCTGTCCGGGTCCAGTATCTGTATTCATGTATTCCCAGCGCTGCCGGTGCCAGGTCTGCTGTCGGTTTGATCCCCTCTGTGGCACCCAGAGGTGCCCTGAACCCCCGTCTTTGTTGACCGCCCCCCCTTAACTGGGATACAAAACCTCAGCTGCTGGGCGTCAGCGCCGGACCACATGTTGGATGTATTATTCATGTTTTATCCTCTCTACAAAGAGGAATGGCGGTATCAATAATGAGTTATAAACGGACAGGTGTACATTGAGAATCCACGTTTGACCAGGTGCAGCTTCCTGTTCAGGACTACCAG
Organism: Etheostoma cragini; assembly: GCF_013103735.1. Classification (NCBI taxonomy): domain Eukaryota; kingdom Metazoa; phylum Chordata; class Actinopteri; order Perciformes; family Percidae; genus Etheostoma; species Etheostoma cragini. The sequence continues at coordinate 28,761,746 of NC_048409.1, forward strand.
CCACGGATGGCTGTCCCTGTGCGGTGTCTCCTTCAAACGGGATATATATAATATCAATATTGGCAGCATTAATAGATTAACCCATATTGTAAAATATAATTAACTGCAGACAAGAACATTGTTAAGTTATTTAAGATTTGGTGTACAGGAACTTCACTTTACAGCATTCTACTGTAAAAATCACATAGTAATGTTACTGTGAAATCTGAAGTAAATAACTGGAGATTTCACAACCATTATTTACAGTGAGGTAACATCTGTGTTTTGTATTCCAAAAGGTTCAACCCAATGCCGGGATCATGACAAAAGACATCAGTCTTCCTAACAGCAGCAGTGGAAAGCTTGAAGGAAGCCCAATTTTTGGCCGAGGCCGAAATAAATAAGACCACCTGGCCCTATCATCACGATGGATGCTGCTGCATTCGCTGTGGCCTGTCGGACGCAATGCTGCTCTTCTGTTTGAGCGAACACAGCAGGATGCTAGGCTGTTATTTCTGGGTGTTAATGGGAAAGCTCAGCCTCTCTGGACAGCAGTTAGAGCAGAGATGCCCAGCACCCCTCACAACCTCTTTCTTATTAACATTTCCATTGTATCTTCCTGTTGGATCCTGCATTTCTCTGTACCTCTGTACCATTTCCCGGTTTTCTAATTCCCTTGTTCCTCTTTCTTCATTTTTCTTCACCGTATTTGTCATCCTCTTACCTCCCACTCTGTCACACTCCCTGCTCTCTGATTTCCAGTTGTTTGGAAACCTGTCGCAGCCGTGAATGCTGTCATTGTAGAGCATCAATGCTAATGTGCTGCATTTGTCCTTGTGGCACACAAGGCATGGTGATAAGATTTACACAGACGCAGAAACGCCGGATCCGCTCTAGCCGGCGTTTGGCACCGCCATAAAGAACGCTGAGTACCGTATCAGTGCTAATATGAAGAGCTTTGCCCTGGCGGGAGACGGTCGGTGGCATATTTACAGCGTTATCGGAATGATTGGCTCGGCTATAAAGAAATTTGAGGTAGCGGGGTTAGATTTGCGCCGGCGTGATGTGAAATTACGCCTCCTGTTCCCTCTGGCAAGCCTGCCTCTGATGATTATAGAAGAAATAAAACATGATAAGACATTATAGATGTTAGATTTCTAACTGGGAAAAGAAAGTAAACTATATAGTTTCTGTACACATAGAAACGTCATTATGGCTCCTGATGTTGGTTAATTTGTGTTTTGTGTAAAACTCGGTTGGTTGGGGGGCTGGAGGGGTCAAACACAGGACTTTCACCCAGGAGACCGGGGTTTGTGTCCCACGTGGCCTTAACCTTCCCGTTATTCCCGCGTCAAAAAGGACGTCAGTAGTCCCAACCAATTGTGTTATGTGGCACTAAAGGAGACTTCATAAATGCAAAACATTCAATATGATACATATCAAAAAATTTCAAACCATAAGATCATACAGTGAGGAAAATAAGTATTTGAACACCCTGCTATTTTGCAAGTTCTCCCACTTAGAAATCATGGAGGGGTCTGAAATTGTCATCGTAGGTGCATGTCCACTGTGAGAGACATAATCTAAAAAAAATAAATCCAGAAATCACAATGTAGGATTACTATTTATTTGTATAATACAGCTGCAAATAAGTTTAAATAACAACACCTGTCTATCAGTTACAATTCTGACCCTCAAAGACCTGTTAGTCTGCCTTCAAAATGTCCACCTCCACTCCATTTATTATCCTAAATTAGATGCACCTGTTTGAGGACTTTAGCTGCATAAAGACACCTGTCCACCCCATACAATGAGTAAGAATCCAACTACTAACATGGCCAAGACCAACATGGGATGCGGACCAGTACAAACAACATTTTCTAGGGAATTTGAAGAAAAATCAAGACACTTTATACCTCCAGCTTGTTACACGTTGACAGTGAAACAACACAATTATAAACCCCCAAAAACTTAAAAAACACAAAAAAGTGCACAGTAAGTGATTTTGCGCACAATTGCAAAAAAAATACAAATACCCCCCTGCATCCCACCACCTGACTCTAGACATATGACTACCCCCCCCCCCCCCCCCCCCCCCCCCCCCCCCAAACACACACACACACACACACCAGCACCTGATTCAAGACAGATGACCACTACTCCCCCTCTCCCACCCCTACCATCAACTGTTGCTGCCTGTTGTTAATTGGCTATAACCGGGTTTAGTGACCCGTGCACACCTTTCTGTTTGTTTCCCAAATATATGGCCAAGGCTATGTACCAAATATACACCAAATATTATTATTATTATTATTTTTTTACACACATAGAAAAGCTAGGTGACCATAAGGAGATTCACTGATTTTGACAAAAAGTGTATTGGAACATCACTTGCTTTCTTACAATAACCTGTATGCTAAAATCCAGGCATGGACTTGTAAATTAGCATAATGTGTCCTCATCAATAAAGCGTGCTGGTATTATAAAGTGGGTTTCTATGCTAAAACCATAGATAATGTTATATGGGAAAATAAGAGAAAAGAGTCAGAGAGAGAGAGAGAGAGAGAGAGAGAGAGGCTGAAGGACCAACATAGAAAGAAAAGGAGTGAAAATGTGATGACAAGCTAGATTTTCGAACATGCAATGACTATTCTCCAGCTATCCTCAGGCTTGTGTGGCTTTGTGACAAAGAAGTGGAGAGTTTTGGGGTTTGAGTGGAAGAAAAACAAAAGAAAGAGTTGAGTTGCAGTTTGAGAGAGAGGGAGAAGGAGAGCCGTTCAATACACTGATTTCCCCCGAGAGTGGATGAAAATAAAATATTGTAGTTTTAATGTTTTAATTATTCAAGAAGAACATCGCCCAGGCTGAGATCCGACCAATCGCTGACGTGCGTGCGAGTGTGTGTGTGTGTGTGTGTGTGTGTGTGTGTTTCTGTGCAGCAGGAGTGCTGACTCATTAGTGTGTATTTATGCAATGCAAATCAGAGCGTAACCAAAAAGTAGAATTTAGAGTTGGAGAGTGAGCGAGACTAAGAGGAAGTCACATTAAAGTGTGAGTCACGCCTTGTGTTTCTTTACATAGCGCCATTAAAAATATGTTTTCTGCAGCAGGAAACTTTTAAATTTACTATTTATTGAATTTTGATTATTCTTATTTAACCTTTAAACACTGACCGGACAGTTTTACTGCTCTTATATTAACATAAATACCGATAAAAAGGACAACAAATGTTTTTCAGAATGACATTTATTACAAAAAGAACCTTTTTAGAACATTAACATCTACAACAGATGTGTGTGTGTGTGTGTTTGTGCGTGCAAGCATGAGTGTGCAAACATTGGTGGTTCGCATAAGTGGCAACATGACAACATGAACCGTCAAACAAAGGTTGCAGAGGAGCCAATAACCTCTTCAATAACGACATGAACCGTCAAACAAAGGTTGCAGAGGAGCCAATAACCTCTTCAATAACGACATAAATGGGCAAACAGCAAACCGAGCTGATTGGTCAATTCAACTCCCAGTCTTAAACCAGCTCCTTAACACAAAAAGAAAAAGAAACATTTACTGTATATGTTGCAGGTACAAAAGTAATATCCAGTGTAATTTACATTGTTGTGTTTTTTGTGGTGCTTTTTTGGGGATAATACAGATACCTTGTACCTTGTACATGAGTGTCTCTAAATGACACCTATGCATGTTCAACCCGTTCTCAAGCCCAATTTGTAAAATACTGACGCTTGGTCAGTGTCTCTCAGCGTCCCATGCCAACGCAAAGAATCACCCTTTAATGCCTTTATGGAACGGGCAGAGCATCAGCTCGACCGCGGGTGCTGTAAGATGGCGTATTATTAAGAGAAAGAACGCTAATAAGTAGTATGAAATACCCTAAATCTGTGTAAGGATGGAGGTTTGGGTGAGAAAAAACGCGAGACTTTCCCCCAGTAGACCAGGATAAGTGTCCCGTTCTTGTCCCGCATGTCACTGAAAACGTGTATTTTGTAACCCCACCCGCCTGACCAAGCGTCACTTTTTGGCATTCTGGGAGTAAGTTGTGTTACTCCATGTCTTAAATTAACAAAACAAACTGGTCCCGACCCAGAGCGCCAAAAATGCGATGCCAAGAGTCCTGGTCAAGGGCGTCAACATGACGCCAAAGGGCCAGACGCTAAAGGAGACGTTTAGCGGCAGCAACAAACGCCAAAGTCACCTGACCAAGCATCGCTTTTTTCGAGTGAGGTGAGTCCATCCTATAGATGGAAATTCAACTCGTTGTGCCGTGTCATCCATCAGCCTAAAGATGACACGGCAGATTTACACAGCAGACACGTCTCTGCTTCAGTACGCCTTTGGATGTGTTTAAAAAAGGCTGCAACTGTTACCTGACTAACATATCAAAGTGCACTGAAGAGAAAACTCTTCGCCCAAATGAACTCTGTATGCTTTTCTCATTTACATTCACGGAGCTCCCCCACCTTCCCTCCGGCTGTGCTGAAGGAGCTGCTGCTGATGGCCAGGAAATGAGAAGATTCATCTCCACGTGTCAGAAAAATATCCCTGAGAGTGGGAAAGCAACTTTTTGGGCGTTCTTACATTGCACAAGGTGAAATTGTCTTATTATTGTAGATGGGTCTGTCTTACCCCGCCCCCCCTCGCTGCCTCTTGTTGTGGTAAGACCGGTCTCAAGACCACTTTCAAAGGTCTCGGTCTAGTCTTGGAATCAACAGCATATTTACTCTTGTCTCGTCGCTGTCTCAGGTAAAGAGGACTCTTGAGATGAATGAAGAAGAATCTTAATTTCTTTTCTTTGGGTGTTTTGTGGAGGGGAATGTGGGTGATCTGGATCAGTTTGAGGAGTGCTTATCGTTAACACTTTTCACACATGATCATGCCATGCAGGATGGATCTCGGACTGGTCTTGGTCTGCAGTCTCAACCGCTCAAGGTGTTGGTCTTGTCTCGGTCTCCATGACTTGGTCTCAGGTTTAGGCTCGGTTAGCTTCACTGCAACACCGGCTGCTGCCTTCACAGTTCCACTTTGACATTTTGTCTTTAAGACTAGAAAAAGTATTAGGCAGTATGTCAGGGCATGAAAGGTAGAAATTGAATTTCCCAGGGTTAATTCATTCTGCAGAAGGAAGCGTAACATCAAATAGTAATAAGCTTGGAGACGCACTGAGGCACTGCTGGACTGTGTTCTCTGCTCTGCTCCTTAAGAATTATCATTTTCTTTTAACTGTACCAGTTAAAATGCACATTTTAATGATTTCAAAAGACAGCAAGAGGCATACATGATTACAATTTGCCTTGATGGATTAATTAGAAGTCCAGCTTGCACATGCTCTGTTGTTTCAGCTGCATTTTGATAACTACAGATTAGCATGTAGTTTACATGGATTATTTAAATGCTGTTAAAATAATAGTTTTATGTAATTTAGCTACGCAAAAAGTACCAAATTTAGTCTCCTTTTAAATCCATTGTATTGAGATACCGTGTATCCTGGAGGTCCAACACACACGTTGAGTGCCATTGACCAATGTTTTCAAGTATTTCAAGTCCAGCATTGGTCACATCCATTTTGTTGTGTGTCCTTACTTTTTAAAGATGTATTATAAAGATTTAAAGCCATTTCTCAATCTAGCTCTGTGTCATTGCACTGTGTTTGAACTGTGTTCATTTTCTTGGAGCAATGTGCCCGATCCCAAAGAGGACCCAGAGGACTAAGGACTAAAGACTCACAGACTTAATTGATCTCAGGTGCAATGTGAGTGAGTGTGTGTGTGAGGCCGGACTTTGGGATTGGGCCGTGGTCTGCTGAAATCCTCCGGATGGCACAAAACACGTCATGTAAACACAGTTCATCTAAACCCAGTGCCCACACAAAGATGACACAGAGCTGGATTGAAATCAGCAAAAATTGGCCTTCAATAAACTTGCGACTTCTCATAGATTTCTTCCGACCCCTATATCGGGACTTACTGCCGTAATCAACAGCAACTCTTAACACTTGTGTTGTCTTCGGGTAAAATTTGACCCATTTTCAAAATGTTTCTATTAGATAGGTTTCTTTGAACCAAAATACCCCAAAATAACTTGAATGCATGGATGTATGTTTTACGGAGCCCATTTAATGATCTTTGCATGCAAATTAATTACTTTTATTGAATTTGGGATGTTTAATTCAATTTTATAAATGGTTTTAAAACAGTATTGCAACTAAATTTTGACACAAACCAGTCTGTGATTCACTCACCATCCTTTGATTATAACTATTAGTCAAAATAATTCATAATGTCTGCTTCTTTAGCTCAAAAATGAGGTATAATGTCATGAAATTTAGGTGTATTGACCATGAATTAAAAAAAAAAAGTTATCGTTTCAAGAAGTGTCAAAACATTAGAATTAAGGGTCAAACACACTGGAAAAAGCACAAATAATTTAAATTCCCTTTTGACCTGGATGGACAACAAGATCATGGGCGTCGGGAAGACAACACAAGGGGTAATACGAGATATTAGATGTCTCTATTTCTGGACAGTTGTGCAAGCAACTAGCTGCAAAAATCACACTAACTATCCAAAAAGTTGCTCTAAACTGCCCCTTTTGTTTAGCATTTTGCCATATTTCCCTGTTAGCACTCTGTTATTAACAGTAAGGGAAAGCTAAAAAACTAAATATTGATGCTCTGAGATACAGATTTCTTCTCATATCAAACTGTAGTATGCAATAAACATGGAGAGAAAAACAAAATTCGTCCCGTTTCTCACCACTGGTGCAAAACCATCACCTCTCCAACATACCCTTTAACCATAATTACCAAAGCTACAAAACATTGAGATAAAAGTGATTGTGGTAAAACCCGCCATGCTTCTGGGCCTTGTTCCATTATGAAAGAGCGGTCATGCTTTCTTCCTGCATTACCCTCCAAACTTTAATCCACAACTATTTTATTACAGCCATTTCCAGGCATTTTAATAACCGTAAACCGAGACTGCAACATTAGCAGTGCGGCTGGCTCTGTCTCCAAAGCCCTTCAGCTGGATGGTGACGGCTCACAATGTGTGCGTGGGAGTGTTTGTTTGTGTGTGTGCTTGTTGTTAGTTTGCAGTTTTGTCTGTATTTACGAGACATGGGTCTTTTTTTATTTCTTGGCATGTGTATTCAAGTCATGATGTGTGCATGTGTGTGTGTGTGTGTGTATGTGTGTGTGTGTGTGTGTGTGCGCGTGCTGGTCAATCAGGGAAGCTGGATATCGTTCTCTGCATGTTAATTCTGCTTTTCCCTGAGAAGTCATTACAGAGACCATCGCTCCAGCAATTAGCCACCAGTGTGTAATGTAATTTAAGCAGCTGTGTGTGTGTGTGTGTGTCTGTGTGTGTGTGGGCCAGGTTTAGCTACATTTGTGGGGACCAAAAACTGTGAATACAGTATACTTATGGGGACCTGACAGCTTTGTGGGGACAAAATGCTGGTCCCCTTAACGTTAAAGGGCTTTTTGAGGAATAAGACTTGGTTTTAGGATCAGGGTTAGAGTTAGGTTATGGTTAGGGTTAGGGTGAGGGTTAAGGTTAGGCATTTAGGTTTGATGGTTAAGGTTAGGGTTAGGGTGTAGGTTAAGGTTAGGCATTTAGGTTTGATGGTTAAGGTTAGGGTTAGGGTGAGGGTTAAGGTTAGGCATTTAGGTTTGATGGTTAAGGTTAGGGTTAGGGGTAGGGTTAGGGTTAGGGTTAGGGTTAGGTCTTGGGGTAGTCTTAGGGTTAGGGTTAGGAAATACATCCTGGTTAGGGTTAGGGGAGAGACAGGTAGGGTTGTGATTGAAGGAGTCATAGTGGGGGATGGTGGGACGTACATCCTGATTAGGGTGGGGGTTGAGACCGGGGTTAGGATTAGGCAAAAGGTAGGCAGAGTTGGGAAGTGTAGGTTGGGTTGTAGAGGATTGAACAGAACTAGTGCGGGTGAGGGCGGATATTGTGCTGTTCTTAATAGCGCGAAGAAATCTTTTACTGTAACCCCTGGACCTGAGGCTTTTGAATAGGGCAGTGATGGCTGTCTGAAAGTCCTGTTGGCAAGAAGAGATGCGGTGAAACCTAAGGATTTTGGATTTGATGATGCCTTTAAATGTGTGTTTGGGATGATAGCTTTTTTTGTGGAGTAGGGCATGTGTATCTGTTGGTTTGAAGAAGACTTTTGTGAGGAGACAGCTCTGTGATGGATTAATTAACTATAGGAACACTGTGGTGTCTAGGAAGTTAACTTGTGTTGGGTCTAGTGTGTATTTGACTTTAATAGAGGGGTGATGGTCGTTGAGAGTTTTGATGAAGTCCGGGAAGAGAGTGATGTCATATGTCCAGATGCCAAATATGTCG